>NC_053491.1:39565775-39670775 GCF_905171775.1 Rana temporaria | reverse complement strand
CACCGACGTTCGGCTTCTTTCGGCTACGAGTGACGCGATGGATGCGACCGTCGGAAGCCTCTCGGAAGACTGTCAATCAAGAAGGAACGCCCGCTCCCGAAGACCCATACCCGGAAGCGACGGAGAAGATGCATCTCGAAAACGGGTAAGTACAGCTCATATTTTACTACAAATAGCCGATTCCCCTAGACCGAACGAGCAGGAACCTTATGGGAGAAAAAAAAAAAATTCATAAATGGGTGAACACCCGCTTTAAGGGATAAATTAACTATCCTATAGTTTAAGTGGACATATAAGTAACATGTGACCAAGTGTTATCGAAATATCTACAGCCGTTTGGAAGTTATGAAGTAACATGTATTTCCCATAGAGTTGAATGGGACTTTAAAGAAAAACCCCGACCATGGCAAATGGGGGTGGGTAAGGGTTAAACCACCTATCCTATGTTTGTTGCTGATATATAAGTAACATGTGTGCCAAGTTTCATGTTAATATCTTTAGCCGTTTGGACGTGATGCTGGAACATACATACATACATACACACGTTGAGTTTTATATATATATAGATATATATATATACACACATGGAAAACAGTAAAATATGATAATACAGGTATCGCATGACTTTGCATGATAAATTCCACAGTCCACCAATTTTGTATAAGTACATGTATATATTGCAGAGTAATTTGTACAGAATGGATTCATTCCATTCCTCCATTGTACAGAATGAAAGAAAGCAATCCATTGTGTTCAACTGTCATGATTGGTCATGGTGGTCACATGGTACTGCCAACGAGCCGGTACTCTGGTCATCCTGTGGACATGGCCGGTGACAGAACACACCGCTCCGCAGCTGGGCGATCGGTGCATTCTGATAGGATGTCATATGACGCCTAGTCAGGATAACTAAACCACCACCCAGCTGTCAATCTATTGGCTGGATGGGAACTGGTTAAAGATTAAGTTCACCTTTTAAAATAAAATAATAAATGCACATCTCTTTGCAGGTAAATAAAATGTGCATTTATTATGTTTTTTTTACTTGGAGCCTGATAAGCATTGCATCAGCGATCCGCAGATTACAGGTGCCATGCAGGACTCCTGCAGACTTCTCAGTGTATCTGTGTGCCCGTACCTCGTATGGGCAGACAGATACAAACTGACAGGGAAAGACAATGAACTACCAGAGCGCTCCACAGCGTCATGGTAGTTCATTGAAACACAAAGGCCGTGGACAGATTCTCCCACCTGAGCTGTGGATCTCTGCAGGTTTTCCAGAGTTACCATGGACCTCTTGGCTGATTCTCTTATTGCTCTCCTTGCCCGGCCTGTCAGTTTAGGTGGACGGCCATGTCTTGGTAGGTTTGCAGTTGTGCCATACTCTTTCCATTTTGGATTGAACAGTGCTCTGAGATGTTCAAAGCTTGGGATATTTTTATATAACCTAACTCTGCTTTAAACTTCTCCACAACTTTATCCCTGACCTGTCTGGTGTGTTCCTTGGCCTTCATGATGCTATTTGTTCACTAAGGTTCTCTAACAAACCTCTGAGGACTTCACAGAACAGCTGTATTTATACTGAGATTAAACTACGTACAGGTGGACTCTATTAACTAATTAGTTGACTTCTGAAGGCAATTGGTTCCACTAGATTTTAGTTAGGGGTATCCGAGTAAAGGGGCTGAATACAAATGCACACCACCACTTTTCAGATATTTATAAAAAAAAAATTGAAAACCATTTATCATTTTCCTCCAACTTCACAATTATGTGCCGCTTTGTGTTGGTCTATCACGTAAAATCCCAATAATATACATTTACATTTTTGGTTGTAACATGACAAAATGTGGAAAATTCAAGGGGTATGAATACTTTTTCAAGGCACTGTAGATAGATATGAGGTCCTGACTCCACTCTGGCTTAATTTGACCTGATTTTAGCTCTAAAACGGTGACAGCCAGGCAACTGGCATTTACAGGAGAAGGTTGGCAGTGGCAATATCATATTTTTCTCAGTACCGTGTCTTATTAACCACTTAAGACCCGGACCTTTAGGCAGCTAAAGGACCTGGCCAGTTTTTGCGATTCGGCACTGCGTCATTTTAACTGACAATTGCGCGGTCGTGCGACGTGGCTCCCAAACAAAATTGGCGTCCTTTTTTTCCCCCCACAAATAGAGCTTTCTTTTGGTGGTATTTGATCACCTCTGCGGTTTTTTATTTTTTGCGCTATAAACAAAAATAGAGCGACAATTTTGAAAAAGATGCAATATTTTTTACTTTTTGCTATAATAAATATCCCCCAAAAATATATAAAAAAAACAATTTTTTCCTCAGTTTAGGCCGATACGTATTCTTCTACCTATTTTTGGTAAAAAAAAATCGCAATAAGCGTTTATCGGTTGGTTTGCGCAAAATTTATAGCGTTTACAAAATAGGGGATAGTTTTGTTGCATTTTCATTCATTTTTTTTTTTTTTTACTACTAATGGCGGCGATCAGCGATTTTTTTTTTTATGACTGCGAGATCATGGCGGACACTTTGGACAATTTTGACACATTTTTGGGACCAGTGTCATTTTCACAGCAAAAAATGCATTAAAAATGCATTGTTTATTGTGAAAATGACAATTGCAGTTTGGGAGTTAACCACAAGGGGGCGCTGAAGGGATTGTGTGACCTAATTTGTGTTTCTAACTGTAGGGGGGTGTGGCTGTAGGTGTGACGTGATTGATTGTGTTTCCCTATAAAAGGGATCACACGATCGATGCGCCGCCACAGTGAAGCACGAGAAAGCCGTGTTTACATACGGCTCTCCCTGTTCTTCAGCTCCGGGGAGCGATCGCGAGGGAGCGGCTAGAAAAGAATAGCCGCTCCCTCATCCCGGATCGCTCCCTGAGGCTTAGCGACCGCCGCATGTACCGGGGGGGGGGGGGTCCCGATCGGACCCCCGACCCAGGGAAAGGCAGCTACGTGCTGGCACGTCGTTCTGCCTGTCTGTGCCATTTTGCCGACGTATATGTACATGCGGCGGTCGTTAAGCGGTTAATGGGCACAGTCAGGTTTGCAATGGCACAGTGAGGCTTGCGATGGGCACAGTGAAGCTGCAAATGGGCATTGTTGACCCTCTTATCCACTTACAGTAGCTGCTGCATTTCTCACCCTAGGCTTATACTCGAGTCAATACGTTTTCCCCGTTCTTCAGCTCCGGGGACCGATCGCGGGACTGCAGCGGCGATCGGGTCACGGAGCTTCGGACCGGGTCGCGGGCGCGCGCCCACGACCCACGGCTAGGCACTTAGAGGACGTACCTGTACGTACATGTGCCCAGCCATGCCATTCTGCCGACGTATATGTGCAGGAGGCGGTCCTTAAGAGGTTAAATTAAAGTGGTAGTAAACGCTTTACTACCACTTTCACTTACAGGTAAGACTATAATAAGGCTTACCTGTATGTATAAAGGAGATCTTCCCCTCGCAATGCGCCGCTGACTGCAGCGGCGCATGCGCAGCGGAGATCCTCGGCTAAAGGCCCGGAAACCCGCCAGACCTTGCCGGAAAGAAGTCTCCCGCACGCATGATCGGGAGTGACGACATCGCCGCTCCAGCCAATCACAGCGTTGGAGCGGCGATACCCGGAAGACATGCCGAGGAAAGATGACATCTCCCTCGGCGTGGACCAGGTAAGTTCCTCGTTCCAAGGTAAGTATTTCATAATGAGCTAGTATGCTCATTATGGCATTTGCTTTTCAGGTGTGAAAAAAAAACAAAAAGAACGGCAGCAGGTTTACTACCGCTTTTAAACCTGAGGTTCTATTTTTTTTCCATTACAGTTGTCTATTTTTATGACCGTGTATTTTTATTTGAAGTGTAATGGTGTAAGGATATAATATCGTTGATGTTCTGTGAAAGGAATCCATGGATTTTTGATTAGAATGTCTGAAAAGCAATGTTGTGTGAACAGGGAGCTTTGACAATGACATAAAGTGATAGCCTTTCAGTGAATGGGGATTATTTGTCAAGGAAAATTCTTTAGAAAGCAGTTTGGATAAAACATTTCTAAAATGAACACTCCGTTCAGAACCGGACAGGAAACGAGAAGAAAAAAAAGTTGGATTTTCAGGAATGAAACCACAACTTGAAATATTAGATTAAAATATTCGATTCTATTGTGTACAAAATGTTAAAATAATCCTAAAGTGGAGTTTTGTTTAAAAAAAAAATGGGCAAACAGGCAGAAGGGACATGCTTTGTTTATTTGTCATTAACCCTTTCATGCCGAGCGTACGCATATATGCGTCCTCGGCTTTCGGGGGTTATACCGGGATGATGCCTGCTCGGTTTTTATGCCGGAGGAGCGGGAGGGGACACCCCCCCCTCTCGCCGCTCTGACCGGGCCTCCTGTCCCACCGGGAGACCCGATCCTCGATCCGGAGCCTCCAGTGTCCAGGCGCAGACTGAAACTAAGCCGTAAACGGCTTTGATTCAGTCTCTGCAATGGAAACACGGACGTCACGTCCAGGTTTCTCGGCTGCCAATGGCGCTGGATTTTAAAAAGTACACAGTATTCAGAATCGCCGTTTTCAACGATCTGAATACTTTGAAGTGCAAAGGAGGGATCGGGGGTCTTTTAGTGACGACATCGCCGCTCCAGCCAATCACCGCGCTGGAGCGGCGATACCTGGGAGATGTCATCTTGCCTCGGCGTGGACCAGGTAAGTTCCTCACACCTTGTTCCAAGGCAAGTATTTCATAATGAGCTAGTATGCGGTGCATACTAGCTCATTATGGCTTTTGCTTTTCAGGTGTGAAAAAAAAAGAAAAACAGCAGCAGGCTCATCCAAGCCTTACCAAACTGTGCAGAGGATAGCCCCAGGGAAAGAGAAGCTGGGAGTGGGGAGGGGCGCGGGTACCGCCGGCATGCGGGGATTGATCGGGAGCTGTTCTCCCATCGATCACCCCGGGGAAGAGAAAAGCCGCGGGATTACATAGCTGATAACCCGCTGTTACAGCTGACTTTACATTGCAGCTCCCTCCGCTCTGCTCGCGGTTACACACAGCCCCGCCTCCTGACCCCGTGCCTGTATCAGATTGACAGAATGCCAGTCCAATGCTGGGACGTGTTCTGTCTATATGATCCAATGCAATGTAAAGTAAGCTGTAACAGCGGGTTATCAGCTATGTAATCCCGCGGCTTTTCTCTTCCCCAGGGTGATTAATGGGAGAACGGCTCCCGATCAATCCCTGCATGCCGGCGGTACCCGCGCTCCCCCCCCCCCCCCCCCCACTCCCAGCTCCTCGCCAGAAACTATTTTGCACTCGCAAGAAGGTGCCAACGTGTTTCATGGTAGATCGCTTTTTCAGGAGACCTTGGGATACTAGGGGATACATATGTTAATTTCAACATATCATAGCTCACACAAATAATTAGTGTTAAAACATACACTATATTACCAAAAGTATTGGGATACCTGCCTTTATACGCATGTAAATTTTTATGGCGTCTTAGTCCGTAAAGTTCAATATTCAGTTGGCCCACCCTTTGCATCTATAACAGCTTTAACTCTTCTGGGAAGGCTGTCCACAAGGTTTAGGAGTGTGTCTATGGGAATGTTTGAATGTTCTTCCAGAAGCATTTGTGAGGTCAGGCACTGATGTTGGATGAGAAGGCCTGGCTCGCAGTGTCTGCTCTAATTCATCCCAAAGGTGTCTATCGGGTTGAGGTCAGCGCTCTGTGCAGGCCAGTCAAGCTTCTCCACCCCAGACTCCTTTCATCCATGTCTTTATGGACCTTGCTTGGTGCGCAGTCTTGTTGGAACAGGAAGGGGCCATCCTCAAACTGTTCCCACAAAGTTGGGAGCATGAAATTGTCCAAATGGTCTTGGTATGCTGACGCCTTAAGAGTTCCCTTCACTGGAACTAAGGGGCCAAGCCAACCCCTGAAAAACAACCCCACAAAATAATCCCCCCTCCACCAAATGATTTAAACCAGCGCACAAAGCAATGTCCATAAAGACGTGGATGAACGAGTTTGGAGTCCTGACCTTAACCCATTAGAACACCTTTGGGATGAATTGGAGTGGAGACTGAGAGCCAGGCTTTCTCCAACATCAGTGCCTGACCTCACAAATGCTCTTCTGGAAGAATGGTCAAACATTCCCATAGACACACTCCTAAACCTTGTGGACAGCCTTCCCAGAAGAGTTGAAGCTGTAATAGATGCAAAGGGTGGGCCAATTCAACATTGAACCCTACAGACTAAGATTCCATTAAAGTTCACGTGCATGTAAAGGCAGGCGTCCCAATACTTTTGGTAATATAGTGTATGTGATTTTAATGTTTTGTACACAATAAGAATACAATATTTTAGCCGAAAATTAATACGTGTATGACCAGCATTACTGTCTCTGAATTTTGGCAGAAGAGAAAATATGTGAGCACTCTGATTTTGGTACAGTTACAGTGCTGGCTACATAGTGTTGGTAGCTCATTGATAATCTTTATTGGTTGCTGGAAATTGCCCCTTAGACCCCTTTCACACTGAGGAGTTTTTCAGGCGGTACAGCGCTAAAAATTGCGCCGCTATACCGCCTGAGAAACTCCTGCACTGCATACTCAATGTGAAAGCCGGAGAGGGCTTTCACACTGAGGCGATGCGCTGGCGGGAGAGAAAAAAATCTCCTGCCAGCAGCATCTTTGGAGCGGCGTGTATACCGCTTTTTTCCATTTAAAACAATGGGAAACCGCGGCAATACCGCCCGCAATGCGCCTCTGCAGAGGCGCATTGCGGGCGGTATTAACCCTTTATCGGCTGCTAGCGGGGGTTAATACCGCACCGCTAGCGGCCGAATCCCGTGGCAAATCCGACGGTATAGCGCCACTATTTTTAGCGCCACTTATACCGCCACTGCGCCTCCCGCCCCAGTGTGAAAGGGGCCTTAGGATCCTGTTGGAAGGGAATACTTCGCCTGCCAAAGATGAGTAAATTGATGCATGCACTTTGGAAGTTCTGCACCCCTGTTAAAGCGTACAAGTGCAATACTTTTCAAAGCCTGCAATCCAGAATCTACTTTCTACTCTTTCCAAGTACGCCTAATTACTCCCCAATTTTTACCTTCTAACACAGGTGCTCCCACTGTAAGCCTGATTTCAGCTTTCATCTGTAGTTTTTGGTAGTTACATCTGACCAGCTGAGAGAACTTTCTGACTTTTCTATTTTGGGACATTGTATGTCATGAAATCATCTACCACTTTGATGAAGTGAGGTGTGAGAAGACTCTTTTAGACTCTAAAATAGACATGATTTCTAAGGTTTACCCATATATTGCTATACCTTAATTCTGCCATACGTAACTTTTTATTTTTTATAGGTAGTTACACTGCGTGAGGAGGAGCATAAACTGCAGATCGCCTTCTCGGAGCTGGAAATGAATCTGGAGGAGCAGCAGCAGCTGGTGTACTGTCTGGAGGTGGCGCTGGAACGGCAGCGCCTAGAAATGGATCGCCACCTCACCTTGCAGCAGCAGGAACATGAACGTAACATACAACTCCTGCTGAAGCAATGCCAAGGTGTGCTTTTGTCTTATTTATATACTTCATACTTTGTTTGTTATAGGCAATATGTGGAATATTAGAATATGAGCTTATATTGTTATATTGACAGTTTTGTACTCATTTCCGCTTTCTGACTGTTGTGTTAAAGTGATTGTAAAGGCAGAAGGATTTTTATTTTAATGCAGTCTATGGATTAAGATAAAAAACATTCTGTGAGGGCGTGGCCTGGACATGGCAGCGTAGAGAAGTGAAGAGCCTGAGCTCCTACTTACTTTCCAGCAAACCCACATTTTCCTGGCAGAATATTCTCCCGGGATGAAACGGAGGAAGGTAAAGAATCTCCAGAGCCTCTCGTCAGAGATCCAAAACTTGTTCCCGGGACTGCGATCATCTAGCTCCCAGGCCCGCAAGGTGGATCCACGTGGAAAGGCATCAGAGGTCAGGTGGCGGCATTTCCTGCTCCCCCAGCCTCATCAACCTCAGACACACGTTCAGACTTACTGGATGCTTTCCATTCCCACCCGATGGGTTTTCCATGTGAACAGAGGATGTCCCTATCGAACCCCGGTAACTCAGGCTTGCGTGCCCTCATCCAAGCCTTACCAAACAAGGCATATATCGAGGCACTCTTGCTTCGGCTGGATGAATCGCACTGCAAAGACCTGTAGGGGGTCCGCACTGAGGTACACCAGATAGCAGAGATGGTATCCACGGTGGAGACTGCTATCTGTGCCTAAAAAACCTGCATCTCCCAACTGGAAGCAGCACAGGCCTCCCAAACCACCCAGGTGTCTACCCTTCATCTCCACCTGGAAGACCTAGAGAACTGGAGCCACCGTAACAACTTGCGGCTCTAAGGTCTCCCGGAGGCTTGAGGACCTCAACATTTGCAGGACATTGTACTGGCGATATTTAACAGGCTTCTGGACTCGGCCCCCTGGTTAATTTGGAGATGGACAGGGTACACAGAGCCCTGGCCCCCCCGTTTCTCGGACCCCAACAGACCTTCACTGGTACACACACAAAAAGATGATCCTCAGGAAGGCCTGGGAGCATGGAGAAGTTGACTTCAACAGGGCATCAGTAAAGATCTTCCCTGATCTCTACAGGGCGACCCTCCAGTGCCAAGCACTGCTCTGTCCACCCCTGGATAAGTCTGCACATACAGATGGGCATTCCCCCTGTCTCTTGACAGTCCGGAGGAGCTCCTCGTCATTTGTGCTACACCACCCGGATGATCTGTCAGCCCTGTTCTGCTTCCTGGACACAGCCGCCATCGTGGTCCCAGACCTACCAGAAAAAACTGTGCCACTCCAGGCCCTGCAGGTCTTCCTCCTATACGGACCAGGAACCGACGTGGGTCTCGGAATCTACCGCTCCCCTTTGATCCTGAGTCCTGATCCCGGGAACTACTTCTACATTTATGCTTGCTGCTTTGCGGCATGAGGCGGCTGAGGTATAGCGACTACACAGTTACTGCAAACTTGTACTGTAGATTCATATAACTGCCAAGGACTTGGTGCCTTAGTTTTTTATGGGCTATAACCCAGAATACCTGTCATTGCAAATGCCACCCTAGCAGGCTTGCTATACTTATTAATATTCTGCAGAACCTGTTTCCAAGTCAGAGGGCTTTGCTCCTTTATTTTTTCAGCTCCTCCTAAGTATCACAATCAGACTGCTTTCAAGTTTGCCCATTTAAATGGCTGGACTGCACCCCTACCCTCTGTACTTTGATCCACAGGTCCCCGCAGAAAACCACTGGGGTGCCTGCAGGGACATTTCATGATCATCCCTGTCCTGGGAACATATCAGTGTACCATTTTGCCAAGGGCTTTTCTTTAATGTTAAATGTTTATTTGTTACATACATTTTTATGACTCTTGGGCATTTTAATGACAAGTTAATGTTGTTAACTCAGGGCTCAACCTACTGACCCTGTTCGGCCTCCTGCTGCTCCATAGCGAGGTATGGCTCATGGTATACGCAGTCTACTAAGACCCTGGACTTTGGACTGTGCCTCACAATGGGGCAGCTGGGTGGCTGTACTAGGCCTATACTTCTACTCGGCGTACTTTTAGGGATTGGAGGGTTGTCTGCATATGCAGATATGGTTATTTACTAAGTATAAGATAGTATAGTAATGCAGATAATCTCTATTACTACTCTACTTGTCTCATAGTTTGCCGACTTCCTCTTCCATTCTTAGTGTTTCTTATTTCCTCCTTACAGCCTTACAACTAACTTTTTATCTTTACAGCCTCTGGAAAGTTCAGGATGCTACCTACCTTTTTGTTTCCTACCACTTTCCCCCACTAAGCCTGCACTCAATGGTGGAGCTGTGCCCCGCAGCAGTGAATGCTTCTACAAAGATTTAGTTGTTGAATACTGGGCTCTGAGGTTCTGAACCCAAAGCCACTTCTCCACCTATAACTACCTCATCTCTCATATCTCTATCTCTCTCTCCCCCCCACCCCCCCCCCCCAACCTCTTCTTCTCTAGCCCCACTATAGCTCTTATGACCTCCACTCCCAACCCCCTCCCCCCCTTGTTGGCTTTTTTAATGAACTCTGTGATTATCTGATTATCACTTCCCTCAATGTTAAGGGGCTAAATGTCTCGGAGAAAATAAAGGATGCTCTTGCATGATCTGAAACGTTCTCGTTCCGACGTGGCATTTTTACAAGAAACCCATTTCAAAGCGGGCAAACTCCCCTTTCTCCAGAAAAGATTTTACCCCTTTGTATACCATGCCTCAAACCAGTTGGCTAAATCTAAAGGTGTCTCCATACTGATCTCTAGCTGCGTTCCCTGGTCCTTACTGGACGTATGCACGGTTGAAGGTTCTCGGCTCTTGATTGAATAGATTGATAGCAGCGCAGCCATTGGCTCTTACTGCTGTCAATAAAATCCAATGATGCGGGGGTAGAGCCGAGTCTTGCATTCAGCGGCAATGGACGCCGAATGATGGACTCGGGAGAAAGGTAACCCCCTGGGAGAGCGCTTCTCCTAGGGCAGGCATGTCCAAAGTCTGGCCCGCGGGCAGAATGCGGCCCCTGGTAATTTGGATATATATATATATATCTTTAGCGCCCCCCGGGCTACTAAAGATATATACTGTATTTATCAGCTCTACCTCAGAGGGGACAGGGAGGGGGCATAACAAGCATTTTCTCAGCGGCATCTGTACTAGGAAGTTCTGTCTCCTAGGCTGCCATTGGACGACTGTTTTGTCTATCATAGAAGGCAGGACTTGGTATTAAAGAGGCCGCCGAGAAAACAGGAGATTCTCCTGCATGTAATCTGTTATCACTCGTCCCGCCCCCTCCCAGGCTGCAAATGGGCATGGATCAGGCTGCACTGATGACAATGGGGAGGCTGCATTCATGGCAGTGGGGAGGCTGCATTCATGGGCACAGACCCTTATTTTGCTTCACAGTTCTTTATTTTTATTTTTTTTTCCCCCTGAAACTTCCCTCTTAAAGGGAATAAGGTATACATAAAATAACACTCCCAAGCTCATCCTTAGTCTTGAGCGGCGCTCAGGGATTTTTTGGGCCCACAAAAGATATATATCGATAGATGTATAGATGGATACAAATAACACGCCCAAGCTCAACTCTTCACCACCACCAAGAATTCTTGTTGGGCAGAGTATTAGTTGCTCGGACGAACACACTTAGACCAAATTTTAATCGTTCAAAGAATATCAGGCAAAAATGGTCGGCCCTCACGCATGTTCACTTCATCAAATCTGGACCTCTTTGAAAAAAGTTTGGACACCCCTGTCCTAGGGAGTTAACTGATGTGGGGAGGAGCCGCCGGCGGACCCTAGAAGACGGCTTTCGGGGTCACTCTGTGCAAAACGAGCTGCACAGTGGAAATACCGTATTTATCGGGGTATAGCGCGTTCCCCTAAAGTTGCCCCCATTCCTGTGGAAAAAAAGTTTTTTTGTACTTACAGTTTTGGTGTCTTGCGCGGCGTCCATCGGCGGCCTCGTCGGGTCCGGCGTCCATCTGCGGCTTCGGGTGTCCTCTTTGTCGGGTCCGGCGTCCTCGCGTCCTCCCCGCTCGTTTCCTGCGCCGAGTTTGAATACTGTGCCGACATATAAGGAGCGCAGTACACTCGTGTATCGTCGGGCAGGCTCGGCTACTCTCGCGATGACGTCCTGTACGTCCAGGACGTCAGCACGAGAGGCGACGAGACTGCCCGAAGATACACGAGTGTACTGCGCTCGGTATATGCCGGCGCAGCATTCAAATTTGGCGCGGGAAAGCGGGTATCAGCGTATACCGCGCACCCACGATTTTGCCCTGATTTTTAGGGCAAAATAGTGCGCGGTATACGCCGATAAATACGGTAAGTATGACATGTTTGTTATTAAAATAAATCAAACCTTTACAATCACTTGGTTGTAAACACTTGCATATACCCAGTGAAGTGACTGGCCTCAGGTGATACAGAGATGAAACAAATCCTCCTACATCAATTGTACCTGCACTGTACATCTACAGCTATCTTCCCCCTATATTCATATAAAGTGTAGAATTTACTCGGGATCTCTCAGCTCTGAAAAGCAGGGGATGGGAGCTGAAGTTACATCAGTGAGGAGAGCTCTGAGAGCTGATTGGAGGGAAGGGACACCCCCCCCCCCCCTCTTCACAGAGCACACATGAGCAGAGCTGATGCTGTCAATCAGCTGGAGGTCCCTTCCTTGTCACCATTTTTCTCTTGGTGTCAGGAAAACTTGTCCGAAGTGATTCATGCTTAAAGCAGAGGAATGTGGCAGCGGACAGAAATTTACACTTGGTGTTCTGAATTGAGACAAGTACACATTATAGAGGGATATGCTTTGTTCAGATTTCATGTCTGAGATTTACAACCTCTTTAAAGGTGCTGTAAAGGAAAGGAAACATTTTTTCCTAAATAGCTTCCTTTACCTTAGTGCAGTCCTCATTCACTTACCTCATCCTTCCATTTTGCTTTTAAATGTTCTTATTTCTTCTGAGAAATCCTCACTTCCTGTTCTTCTGTCTGTAACTCCACACCGTAATGCAAGGCTTTCTCCCTGGTTGGGAGAAAGCCTCTTGAGGGGGGAGGGGGCGAGCAGGAGTGTCAGGACGCCCATTAACACACCGGGATGAGGGCGCGGCTATTCGTTTATAGCCACCCCCTCGCGAACGGTCCCCGGAGCTGAAGAACGGGGAGAGCCGTATGTAAACACGGCTTCCCCGTTCTTCACTGTGGCTCCGTCATCGATCGTGTCATCCCTTTTATAGGGAGACACAATCGATGATGTCACACCTACAGCCACACCCCCCTACAGTTGTAAACACACACTAGGTGAAACAGAAATCCTTCAGCGCCCCCTGTGGTTAACTCCCAAACTGCAACTGTCATTTTCACAATAAACAATGCAATTTAAATGCATTTTTTGCTGTGAAAGTGACAATGGTCCCAAAAATGTGTCAAAATTGGCCGATGTGTCTGCCATAATGTCGCAGTCATGAAAAAAATCGCTGTTTGCCGCCATTAGTAGTAAAAAAAAAAATATATATAAAAATGCAATAAAACTATCCCCTATTTTGTAAACGCTATAAATTTTGCGCAAACCAACCGATAAACGCTTATTGCGATTTTTTTTTTTACCAAAAATATGTAAAAGAATACGTATTGGCCTAAATTGGGGGAAAAAAAGTTTTTTTATATATTTTTTGGGGATATTTATTATAGAAAAAAGTAAAAAATATTGTTGTTTTTTTTTTCAAAATTGTCGCTCTATTTTTGTTTATATCACAAAAAATAAAAACCGCAGAGGTGATCAAATACCACCAAAAGAAAGCTCTATTTGTGGGAAGAAAAGGACGCAAATTTCGTTTCGGTACAACATTGCATGACCGCGCAATTACCAGTTAAAGCAGCGCAGTGCCAAATTGTAAAAACACCTCTGGGCATTTGGCTGCACATTGGTCCGGGGCTTAAGTGGTTAACCACTTGCCGCCCGCCAATGACATATTGACGTCGGCAAAGTGGTTGTAGAATCCTGACTGGACGTCATACGACGTCCTCAGGATCCTGAGCCGCTGCGCGCCCCCGGGGGCGCGCATCGCGCGCCGATCGTTGTTGCAGGGTGTCAGTCTGACACCCCGCAACACCGATCTCGGTAAAGAGTCTCTCACGGAGACTCTTTACCACGTGATCAGCCGTGTCCAACCACGGCTGATCACGATGTAAACAGGAAGAGCCGTTGATGGCTCTTCCTCACTCGCGTCTGACAGACGCGAGTAGAGGAGAGCCGATCGGCGGCTCTCCTGACAGGGGGGGTTCGCGCTGATTGTTTTTCAGCGCAGCCCCCCCTCGGATCGCCACATGGACCACCAGGGATGCCCACCCTGGACCAGGGAAGGGCAAAACAAAAAAAGGGGGCAAAAAAAAAGTCTGAAAAAAAAAGATGCAAATCAGTGCCCACAAATGGGCACTGACTGGCAACATAAGTAAATCAGTGCCACCCCACAGTGTCCATCAGTGCCGCTCCACAGTGTCCATCAGTGCCGCTCCACAGTGCCCATCTGTGCCACCCCACAGTGCCCATCTGTGCCACCCCACCGTGCCCATCTGTGCCGCCCATGAGTGCCCATCTGTGCCGCCCATGAGTGCCCGTCTGTGCCGCCCATGAGTGCCTGTCTGTGCCGCCCATGAGTGCCTGTCTGTGCCGCCCATGAGTGCCCGTCTGTGCCGCCCATGAGTGCCCGTCTGTGCCGCCCATGAGTGCCCGTCTGTGCCGCCCATGAGTGCCCGTCTGTGCCGCCCATGAGTGCCCGTCTGTGCCGCCCATGAGTGCCCGTCTGTGCCGCCCATGAGTGCCCATCTGTGCCGCATACCAGCGCCGCCAATCAGTGCCACCCCACAGTGTCCATCAGTGCCGCTCCACAGTGTCCATCAGTGCCGCTCCACAGTGCCCATCTGTGCCACCCCACAGTGCCCATCTGTGCCACCCCACCGTGCCCATCTGTGCCGCCCATGAGTGCCCATCTGTGCCGCCCATGAGTGCCCATCTGTGCCGCCCATGAGTGCCCATCTGTGCCGCCCATGAGTGCCCATCTGTGCCGCCCATGAGTGCCCGTCTGTGCCGCCCATGAGTGCCCGTCTGTGCCGCCCATGAGTGCCCGTCTGTGCCGCCCATGAGTGCCCGTCTGTGCCGCCCATGAGTGCCCGTCTGTGCCGCCCATGAGTGCCCGTCTGTGCCGCCCATGAGTGCCCATCTGTGCCGCATACCAGCGCCGCCAATCAGTGCCACCTCATCGATGTCCATCAGTGCCATCTTATCTGTGCCCATCAGTGCCATCTTATCTGTGCCCATCAGTGCCATCTTATCTGTGCCCATCAGTGCCACCATATCAGTGCCCGTAATTGAAAGAGAGTGGTTAAGCAAGTATAATTTTACAACAGGCTGAAGGCTCTAGGGCACATGCAGTAGTCTTGAGGTTTCACTAAACCATTATTGACCATGATCTGACTAGGCTCGTTGTGATAAATCTTGACAAGGATTTTACAATTTTAGGTTTTAATTTGTGTGACGGTTATCTTTCCAGAAATGTTTGGGCTTTTGGACTAAATTTGACATTTTTTTTTTGTCTTTCAGACCAGATGGGTGAGGGATTGGCGGGAAGCAAAAGACAGTACGAAGGCAGGATCCAGATGCTTGAGAAGGAGCTTGGCTGGTACATGTGGGCTCATCAGGAGCTTAGTCAGAGACTGAGCAAAATGGCCGTTCCTCCTCCGAATGCTGCAGGAAATCAAGTGAAAGGTATGAGTTTTCAAAGTCCTTGTAAGCAGTGTTTACTGTCTGCAGTATGTTCATTCACGTTCTTTTTCCTCTTTTAAAGCTCCTCAAGGAGATGGCAGAGTCCTTCATAATACTGAGAGACACGTCTCCTTAGCTGGGTGTGCCGAAGAAAATAATAACTTGAACAGTCAACCACTTGCTGCAGAGCGCACCCTGAGACCTAGAGAGGAGTTGATGCATGTGCCATTACCACCCACATGGAGGCGCTCTTCCCTACCTTCGGAAGAGCAGGCGGGACTGGAGGAGCTAAGACATCGGGACGCTATGAATGAACCACTGAACAACAGATTGGTGCAACCAAATGATGGTGTTTGCCAAAGACCTGCTATGTACTTGCCCAAATCCCGGCGAGATGTTCGTAGATGTAATATAAGTGTCATGCCATTGATGTCTAACATGGAGATGATTGACGTAAGAAGAAACCCACTGTAAGAACAGTTTCCACACTGTTTTTGTCTTCAGCTAGTGTGTTTCTGGTGTACAACGATCAGCCATAACATTATGTCCACCCACCATAACCCGTCAAGGCATGGACCCCACTAGAAGGTATGTGGTGGTATTTGGCACCAAACAGTAGCAGATTCTTTAAGTCCTGCAAGGTGGGACCTCCATGGATCGAACTTGTGTTTTCCGCACATCCCACAGATGTTGGATCGGATGGAGAATCTGGAAGGTCAAGTCAACATCTCAAACTCGTTGCGGTGTTCTTCCCTTCATTCTTTAATTCATCAGACCAGGCCACCTTCTTCCATTGCTCCGTGGTCCAGTTCTGATGCTGATGTGCCCCATTGTAGGCACTTTTGGCTGTAGACATGGGGTCAGCATGGGCACCCAGACCAGTCTGCGGCTCTGCAGCCCTGTACGCAGCACGCTGTGATGTTCAACATCGGAACCAGCATTCACTTTTTCAGCAATTTCAGCTCCAGTAGTTCTTCTGTTGGATCCGACTACACAGGCCAGCCTTTGCTTCCCAAGTGCATTCGGCTTTATACATCAACTTCAGGGACTACATGTTCACTTGTGCCTAATATATCCAACCCACTTTCAGGTGCCATTGTAGCGAGATAATCGGTGTTAATCACTTTACCTGTCAATGGTCATAATGTTATGACTGATCATTGTGTAAGTACAATTGTAACCTGTGGTGCAATTCTGCATAGAAACCAATCGGCTTCCATTTTTTTTTTCTTTTGTCAAAGATTATAATTGAACAAGCTGAAGTAAGAAGCTGATTGGCTGCCACGCACAGCTGCACCAGATTTTGCACTCTCCAGTTTTAGTAAATCAACACCACTGTGACTAATTTAAATCTGTGTTTTAGCCCTGGTTCACACTGATGCAGTGCAGGAAACGCAGCGAATCCTGTGCGTTTCCCACATGGCAGTCGCACTGTGTTCTGCGATCTGCTGCGGGTGTCTGTTAAAAGTTAACGACCCCCCCCAAAAGCAGGTCGCAATCGCAGTGTGTTTTCCTAAACCGGATGTATAAACACCCGTGTGATCCGATTCCAGTGTGGCTATTAAAAAGGCGTCTGCACGTTTTTGATGTGGATGCAGTGTGATTTGAACCATCAAAAATCAATGGGCTCAAATCGCGCCGCACAGAATGTGATTTGCACAGGAATGCGGTGCGATTTACATGCAGTTCCCAGTGTGAAACTAGGCTAAAGTGACTTTCACTTAAAAAGAAAAAGGAAAACCCTGCTAGCAGGTATAAAGTCCAAGGGCCAGATTCACAGCAAAAATACGCCGGCGTATCTACTGATATGCCGGCGTATTTTCAAATTTGCTGCGTCGTATCTTGATTTGGAATCCTCAAACCAAGATACGATGGCTTTTGGCATAGATCCGACAGGCGTACGGCTTCGTACGCCTTCGGATCGTAGGTGTAATTCTCCAGCGGCCGCTGGGTGGAGTTCGCGTCGTTTTCCAGCGTCGGGTATGCAAATTAGCTGTTTACGGCAATCCACGAAGGTACGCGCGTTCGTCGCATTCTCTTACGTCGTCGCTAGTTGGCTTTTCCCGTCGCAAACTTAGGCCTGCTATTTCATGGCTTAGATTTAGAACAGCCATGTTAAAGTATGGCCATCGTTCCCGCGTCAAATTTAATTTATTTTATTTTTTTTGCGTAAGACGTCCGGGAATTCAAAAGTACGTTACGCACGTCGCCATTCAAAAAACACGTCGGGGCGCCGTAATTTCGCGCAAAACGCGGCGGAAAATTTCCAAACGGAGCATGCGCAGAACGTTCGGCGCAGGAACGCGCCTAATTTAAATGGTACATGCCCCATTTGAATTAGGCGGGCTTGCGCCGGACGGCTTTACGTTACACCGCCGTAAGTTTACACGCAAGTGCATGGTGAATCAGGCACTTGCGCTGAAAACTTGCGGCGGTGTAACGTAAAGACGATACGTTACGCCGCCGCAGATCTCTGTGAATCTGGCCCCAAGTAAATAAGGATGCTTTCACATAATGTGCTGCTTCTGTACACTCTAATGCCTTCTGTACACTCTAATGCCTTCTGTACACTCTAATGCCTTCTGTACACTCTAATGCCTTCTGTACACTCTAATGCCTTCTGTACACTCTAATGCCGGACTACTTTAACTGGAAAACCTTTAGCACTTTCAAGTAGTGTCAGAGTTTGCCCACTCCCTCCCACCCCCTCCTTCTTTCTTATTGTGCCAATACTGTCCTAGGCTGCCTTGGGCCGGCCATACACGGTTTGAATCTTGGCCGGTTCAGCAGGAACCGGCCGAGATTCGACCCATTAATGGACTAGCTGAATGTACCAAGTTGATCAATGAACTTGGGTACAACCAGTCTGTCCGATTCTCTTGCGATTATCGCTAGGGGCTGCTATAGTGATAATCATCGTCTTCTCCCAGTGGGGGAGGATGGCTTCCCCCACTTTCCCCCGCCCCACCACCAGTAGAAGACAAAGGCCCAGCAGGAGGGATTCCCACATCAACACTGTCAGTGTTGATGGGGGAATCCAGCAAATTTATTTTCTGTGACCAGTGTTTGCAGAAAATACATTTGCTCTGTGTATGGCCGGCCTTACTGGCCAGAAGAAAGAAGCGGGAGGGGATGAGCAAACTCCCGTACCTGGACATGGCCGAGCTTCTGCCCATTCGTAATGACCTGGATTTTGAGCATATTGGGGGCAATAAAAGCTGGTTCATGGATATGTAGGCATATGCGCTCTATACCTTCTAGCTAAGTTATTGTTTTTACAAGTGGCTCATTTACTTCAAAGAGACCCTGTAACCAACTTAAAGGATAAGTTCACCTTTTGTAACATGTTGGATGCCACAGAGATAGTCAGGATGTATAGTGTTCTAAATGCACCAGGGCCTAGAGTCTCCCCCCTGCTAGCTATCTAAAAAAAGTGCGGCTAAGTGGTACTCCATTCATTCACAGTGTTTTGTGAATGTGGAAAACTACAAGTACCGACAGGCTTATCGGCTGACGGCTTGTAGTTCTCAATGAACTCTCAGGGCGCTGTTGATCAGAGGTACGGGCAGACAGCTACACAGACATTCTGCAGGACCGTGGCATTACACCCACAATCTGCCGGTGCAAATCATTACAGGTCCTTAAAGGAACACTAAATTTAAATAACAAACATGTTATACTTACCTCCACTGTGCGGCTGGTTTTGCACAGAGTGGCCCCGATCCTGGTCTTCTGGGGTCCCTCGGCGGCTGTCTCGGCTTCTGCTCCGCAAGAGCTTTCCACCTTCATGCGAGCGAGTGAGCATAGTGGAAAGCTCTTGCGGTTGCGCTCCCGTGATACAGCGGCGGGCATAGCCGCTGACTGTATGACTCACCCCCGGCGTGCCGCGTCATTTGATCTGATTGACAGCAGCGCCAGCCAATGGCTGCGCTGCTATCAATTCGTCCAACCTAGCCAATCAACGCTGTTTTAAGCTGCATATTTTGCACCACTTTTTGGCAGCTAGTGGTGCACTTTCAACCCCAAAGAAGGGGGTAAAAATGCCCCTGTTGCATCGCTTCTGTATCGCTTCTGTATCGCTTTTCAGTCACTTTGGAAGTGCTGGCCATTCATTGCAACGGGCAGGGGTGTTTTGGGAGCACTGTATACAGCGCTCCCAAACGGCCCCAAAGATGCTGCTTGCAGGACTTTTTCTAACATCCCGCAAGCGCACCGCCCCAGTGTTAAAGCACTCATTGCAGAGAATGGGAGGCAGTTTTCAGGCGCTTTACAGGTGTAATTTCTAGCGCTAAGGAAAATGTTTGCCAGCACACCATGGATTAACAAGGAAGCATCCAAGCAGATTGTTTAATGCATGATCACATCAAGAGTAGTGCAATGTTTCGGAGTCACGTAGGACGTATTATCACATGCCTGACGAAGGGGTCCAACGTGGCTCCGAAACGCTGCACTACTATTTTGATGTGACTTTTCCTTGTTGTGCTGGCAAAGATTTTCTTTATGACTTCTGAACCATTTTCCAGCTGGTTGTTGCTGCAGCACCCAATCCCTTGAGAGCTTTTCGAGGAACGTGTGCAATGGGAATATGGAGTACTATTTCTAGCGCTAAAACGCCTAAAAACTGCCTCAATGTGAACGGGGTCTTACAAGAACAAAATGCTTTTTATTTTACCTGCAAAAAAACTGCAATTATTTTTATTTTTTTCTAATTGTGAACTTATCCTTTAAATTTAAAATGTAACCCTGCAACTGAAAAATATGGTTAATCACAGTTCATTCATGATTTAGCAAAAAGGGAGGGGGCGGCTGTAATGACTTTTTCACATAGTGCCAGGCAGGTTTGGACAGCTCCCTTAGGCCCCTTTCACACGGACGGATAGAATGGTGCTTTAAGCTGCGGATTTTCTATTTTTCTACCGCAGCTAAAAGCACACAATGTTTTCCTATGGCCCCATTCATACACAGCGTTTACTCGCGATTACGTTACATGCGGTTTGGTGCGAATAGAAAAAATAGAATTGAATGCGTCCAGATGCGATGTAGCGCAGCTATTTGCACATAACCGCAGGTAATCGCAGTCTTTTTTGTCAACTGCGGATAGCAGCGTTTTAGAATTCAAGGGACCCAAACAAAAACAAAAAAAATAAAAATGGTTGCTATGGAAATGAATACCGCAGCTAAACGCAGCCGCAGTTAAACGCACGTAAACGCATGTAATCGCAATGTGCAAATGCAGCTAAACGCAGTGCCTGGAGCCTTGAATTTCACAAAACATTTGTAGTGCTTTTAACTGCGGCAAAACAGCCGTCCGTCTGAAAGGGGCCTTAAAGTAAATCGTCATTTAAAAACAACATTTTGGTTTTACTGGGGTTATCTTTTGTGTATTAAATTTGTTTGATGATCGGAATACACAAGGTTTAGGAGTGTGTCTATGAGAATGTTTGACCATTCTTCCAGAAGCGCATTTGTGAGGTCAGGCACTGATGTGGACGAGAAGGCCTGGCTCGCAGTCTCTGCTCTTATTCATCCCAAAGGTGTTCTTTTGGGTTGAGGTCAGGACTCCAAACTCGCTCATCCATGTCTTTATGGACCTTGCTTTGTGCGCTGGTTCAAAGCATTTGGTGGAGGGGGGATTATGGTGTGGGGTTGTTTTTCAGGGGTTGGGCTTGGCCCCTTAGTTCTAGTGAAGGAAACTCTTAAAGCGGTGGTTCACCCTCAGTAACAACATTATAGCATTAAATTCAGCATAGTAGCGCGAGCTACAGTATGACTTTTTTTTTTTTTTTTTGCCCCGTACTCACTGTGTAATCCTATAGAGAAGATTCCGACTCCCCGCGGGGAATGGGCGTTCCTATCCAGAGGGAAGATGATTGACGGCCGGCTATGGCACGTCACGCTCCCGAAGATAGCCGGAGTAGGTCTTGGCTCTTCCCGGCGCTATACGGCGCCTGCGCACAGACATCGGAGCTGACTGCGCAGGCGCCGTGAAGAGCAAACACCTATTTCGGCTATTTTCGTGAAGCGTGACGCGCCATAACCGGCCGTCAATCACGAGCCCTCTGAATAGGAACGCCCATTCCCCGGAAACTTTACTACTCGATTACAGAGTCAGTACGGCGCTAAAAAAAAATATAAAGGCATACTGTAGCTCACGCTACTGTGCTGAATCAAATGCTAGAAAAAAAAATTATGTTTTAGGGAGAACCCCTGCTTTAAGGTGTCGGCCTACCAAGACATTTTGGACAATTTTATACTCCCAACTTTGTGGGAACAGTTTGGGGATGAACAGGTCAAGACTCTGTGCAGGCCAGTTAAGTTCCTCCACCCCAATCTCGCTCATCCATGTCTTTATGGACCTTGCTTTGTGCACTGGTGTGCAGTCATGTTGGAACAGGAAGGGTCCATCCCCAAACTGTTCCCACAAAGTTGGAAGCATAAAATTGTCCAAAATGTCTTGGTATGCTGACGCCTTAAAAGTTCTCTTCATTGGAACTAAAGGGGACTGAGCCCAACCCCTGAAAACAAACCCCCACACCATAATCCCCCCTCCGCCAAATGATTTGGACCAGTGCACAAAGCAAGGTCCATAAAGACACAGATGAGTGAGTTTGGGGTGGAGGAACTTGACTGTCTTGCACAGAGTCCTGACCTCAACCAGAAAAAACATCTTTGGGATGAATTAAAACGGAGACTGTGAGCCAGGTCTTCTCATCCAACATCAGTGCCTGACCTCACAAATGCACTTCTGGAAGAATGGTCAAACATTCCCATAGACACACTCCTAAACCTTGAGGACAGCCTTCCCAGAAGGGTGGGCCAACTCAATATTGAACCCTACGGACTAAGACTGGGATGCCATTAAAATTCATGTAAAGGCTGGTGTCCAGAACACCCCCTAGATACACTAGATTGGCAAAAGTATTGGGACACCTGCCTTTACATGAACTTTAATGGCATCCCAGTCTTACTCCGTAGAGTTCACTGTTGAGTTGGCCCACCTTTTGTGTAGAGAACACCTCCAAGTTGCCATATTGCATTTTAAAGAAAATGTCAGAGCTGCAGATTGAAAAGGAAAGGTCATTTTTACATTTTGTGTCAATCTTTTTATTCAGTTTTCCAAATTACTTTCAAACTTTATAATGTAATCCAAAAGACTGCGAAATGGCTCGGTCACTATAACCAGTAAACGGTTAGTTATCAGTGCTGCATGTTTTACAGGCAAGGAGGTAAAACCGAAGTCCAAGTCCACCAATGGGTATCGGGAATGGCGCCAAAGTGGTCCCCTATGAGGAGACTTATATTGCGAAACACAGGGCTTTTTTTCTTACAGAATAGGTGCAGGAACTCCCTCCTTCTGAGTCACCTCTTGTGTCCCCCCCTACCCACCTCTGAGCACCATTTCTTGGTTCCACCTCCGAGGCACCATTCTTTGGTTCCACCCCCTCCCCACCTCCGAGCACCATTCCTTTTCTCCACCTCCGAGCACCATTCCTTGGTTCTATTCCCTACCTATCTCTGAGCACCATTCCTTGGTTCCCTCCCCCTACCCACCTCCGAACACTATTCCTTGGTTCCAACCCCTACCCACCTCCAAGCACCATTCCTTGGTTCTATTCCCTACCTATCTCTGAGCACCATTCCCTGGTTCCACTCCTTACCCACCTTCGAGCACCGTTACATACATTCAGTGCTGGAGGTGTCGGAACTGCGTTCCCCCGCGTTCCTGCTGAAAAAAAGCCCTGGCAAAACATGTTCAGTTATAGTTCAAAAAGAGGCCAAACAACCAATGGGCCTTACAATTTTTTTTTTTTTTTTGTATTTACTATATATATAATTTTTTTATTTGCTTTGTTTTCCCCATGAAAGTGGAGTTACCCTTTCAATTCTTGTTATGACCTATTTATTACAGCCACCCTTGTAGCTATTTTTTTTTAAACCACTCTCTTATTACTGATAAAACGTCGCACACCACATACACTGTGTCTTTATAGAAGATCTGCTACCTGCAGTAGGGGAAACGTTGTGCTTGTATTAGGAGATGTAGATCATTATTTGCTGTTGAATAGTCTCCAGTTAATGAAGTCCTCATACCTCTTCACCTAGAGTACCTTGGGATAATGTAGAAGGAAGAATCTTTGGCAGTTTATTATTGTATGATATTGCAGTTAAAGTGGATTTCCGCCGAAAAAATAAAATATTAAGGTAGCAGCTACAAATACTGCAGCTGCTGACTTTTAATATATGAACACTTACCTGTCCAGGGCGCCCGTGATGTCGGCACCCGAAGCCGATCTCTCCCTCGAGTGCTGCTGCCACCATCTTCGGTAAGGGAATCAGGAAGTGAAGCCTTGTGGCTTCACTTCCTGGTTCCCTACTGTGCAGGAGCGAGTCGCGCTGCGCAATCCCACTGGTCCCTGCTGTCTGCTGGGACCTGTGTGTCTCCCAGAAGACAGCGGGGGGGTTGAATAGGCGCCGGACGTGGCGTAGGTTGCCACAGCGACCTATGCCCGGAAGTGGGAGCAAATACATGTATTAGACAGTTATCTTCTCCCTCTGAAAGGTGCCAAATGTGACACCGGAAGGGGGGGGGGGGGATCCGAATTTTTTTGGGTGGCACTCCGCTTTAAAGTGGAATTCAAAGATACCCCTAACCACTTTTAAATCTGTCTCCTCCCCCTTCTAAGCCAACATTCACATTGGGCCGATTTGGCATACAATTTGACGTATCCAATCGCGTGCCAAATCGAAGGCCATTTCCGCCAATTGCACCGTCCGGTGCGGCACACCTGTACTACTTTTGGCGATTTCGTGGAAGTCTGTACATGAAGTCGGACTGCTTTGCCAGTTTGAAATCGTCTGAGTTCAGCTGAACTCGCACAATTTCAAACTCTCCCTCAATGTGGGCGAACACCTATGGAGGGCCGGTTCAGCAGGAACCATCCAAGATTTGAACCATGTATGGGCAGGCTGAATGTACCAAGTTGGTTGATCGATCAACTTTAGTAAAACCAGACAGATTTTACATGCGATTATCGCTAGTGGCTGGTATTGCTGCTAGCAATAATCACTGTCTTCTCCCAGCCGAGAGAATACAATAGCTCGGGGGGGGGCTGGGGGGATTCAAAAAAAGTGTGGAAACTTTTTGAAGAACCCTTGTATATACTTATTATATACGCCGCACCAATCTGGTCACATGACCCCGCTCCCCTGTGTCAGCGAGTGCTGCAGGGCAGAGGAGGGAGAGCCCACAACAGATGGGCCATTGAAGCCTGTGGGTGACATCACTGCTCCTGGCTTTACTTGCCGTTGTCAGTGTGCTCTCTCCTCTCCCCTGCAGCCACCACTGGCATACACAGGGGAGATCATGTGACCGGAGCGGCCTAAAAATTGGTTAGTATACAGATCTTTCTTACACAGGTTAGTAAGAATAGGAGGTAGGAATGGACACTTTTAGGTCTAATTAGGAGTTATCCCAAAATTCCACATAAGGCTCTGTTTCCACTATTGCAACCCCAAAGTCGCTTTCGGGGCCCCCCCCCCAACCTCTGGCCATGTACGGTATTGCATGCCATTGAAGTTAATGCGGAACAAATTATTTTCGTTTCCATTGACTTCTATGGGGAAATTCGCTTTGATATGCGAGTGCTTTAGATTGAGCATTCTCCTGGAACGGATTATGCTCGTAATCCAAGGTTCCACTGTATACAGATTACCTAACAATAGAGAGCACATTATTACATTGTATTGCTCTCTCTGGAGTCACCTATGCAGTCATTTTAGTTTACATGTACATATGTATTTTTTATGTTTGTAAATGACTTTTTTACATTTTTGGTATTTTTGTAATATTGAATGACATTAAACTTCTATTTAAGTACTCTACCAATGTGTGTGTGTTGTGTTTTGTGAACTCTTTTGTTTCAGTTATGTACTGCAAGCCGCCATATGACAGAAGATATTGTGGCCAGATTTACACGTGGCAATGCTTGCTGCACTTCTGGAAAACGATCCGCAGTGGATCACTTTTAAGAGGTATTTTCCTGTCCATGTCTCCTGTTTTAACCCTGAAAATGACACATTACTATCCTGCAACCATGTGCATTGCAGTGTGGTCCCAGTCACTAAAATGCATTGCGTTTAGAAGCTGTATTGCCCACTAAACACGGCAGGTAATAATGTTCAACACATACACAAAGCATTGGGGGTGGGGGGGGGGGGCAGCTGCCTTTACAACTTGCAGAGTAAAATTGACATGTACCCAGTGACATGGCTGGCTGTCCAGAGGGGGAGATTCAGAAAGAGATACAACGACGTATCTCCTGATCCTCTGTCGTATCTCTGAGTTCCGACGGTCGGATCTATGCGACTGATTCATTTCCGCATAGATCTCCCTTAGATCCGACAGGTGTAAGTGACTTACACCAGTCGGATCTTAGGCTGCAATCTCCCGCCGGCCGCTAGGTGACGCTTCGGTTTTTTACGCGACGAATATGCAAATTCCGATTTCCGCCGATTCAGAAACGAACGCCCGTCGCTTTTTTTTTTACGTCGTTTGCGTTCGGCTTTTTCTGGCGTATACTTACCCCTGCTATATGCGGCGTATCCAATGTTAAGTATGGCCGTCGTTTCCGCGCCGAGTTTTGAATTTTTACGTCGTTTGCGCAAGTCGGTCGCGAATACGGATGGACGTAATTTACGTTCACACCAAAACCAATGACGTCCTAGCGATGTCATTTGGAGCATGCGCACTGGGAAAAATCGCAGCAGGCACAGTACAATCTGCGCGGGGACGCGCCTGATTTAAATACACTCCCCCTAGCCGCGGAATTTGAATTCTGCCGGGGAGTTACGATCCGCCGGCGCAAGTTTCGAGGTAAGTGCTTTCTGAATACAGCACTTGCCTCAAAAAATTGCGCTGGCGGATCGTAAATAAGATAGATTACGCGGATCTAAAGATCCGCTGATCTATCTGAATCTAACCCAGAGATGATACAAATCCTCCTACGTACGTTACACCTGGCTATCTGCAGTCTTCTCTTCTCTACATAAAGCTTGTCTGAGCTTTCAGAAAGCAGGGGGCCGAGAGCTGAAATTACACTCTGCAGAGTTCAGTGAGAGCTGATTGGAGGGATGGGACACCCCCCCCCCCTTTCACACGGGAACAGAGCCGAGGCTGTCAATCACAGGCTGGAGGTCCCTCGTCGTCAACTTTTTTTTTTCTTGGGGGTCAGAAAAACCTGTCAGAAGTGCCTCATGCTGGTAGCAGAAGAATGAAGCAGTAGAGACAGAAATGACACGTTGGGAAAGATTTATTAAAACTGGAGCATTCAGAATCTGGTGCAGCTGTTCATGGTAGCCAATCAGCTTCTGACTTCAGTTTTGAAAATAAAACCTGGCAGCTGATTGGTTTCTAGGCAGAGCTGCACCAATTTTGCCTTCACCTGTTTTAGTAAACCTGCCCATTAGTGTTCTTAATTGAGACAAAGTACACACTATAGAGGGGATTGTTTCGTTCACAGTTCATGTGTGAGGTTTACAACCATTTTAAGGGGGCTGTAAAAATGCAGGTGTGTATTATTTATATATACATATATATACACATACATACATACATACATTCCTATAGACACACTAGCTGCAAACGGTGGGCCAACTCCATATTGAACCCTACGGACTGATGCCGCGTACACACGATCATTTTTCGGCATGGGAAAAAAAACATCGTTATTCAGCATGTCGAAAAAATGAAGTTTTCCCAACTTCATCATTAAAACGATGTTGCCTACACACCATCGTTTTAAAAAAAATTACCTAGCAAAGCGCGGTGACGTACAACGGCACTATAAAGGGGAAGTTCCATTCGCCTTTGGGCTGCTTTGTTTTTATTGGTTTTCTGCAGTTACAATCAGCAAGGAAAAAGGCACAGTAATTGGTACAATATCTGCATAGAATGACATAGAATTCAAACAGCCCTTATCAATAAACCTTTTCCCCTCCCTGAGATTAAGTACCCCGGTCTCTCAACGGAGGGACAATATGCTTCAGGGTGTCCCATTTGGACCAAACATGGCCCCCTGTCGTAGATACACGACAAACAGTGGAAATAACAGTTACATACCGAACAGACCTTTCACCACCATCACACACACCCACTCACATCCAAGCATCCATACAGACCTCCCTAAACCCACGCCCAGACTGCACACTGCCCTACTACCCCCCGATCACCAGAACCCCCCTACCCATAGCCTATTACGGCTGAGAGAGTGGGGTATCCTTCCAGAAGTAGTCTGCTATATCCAGCCAGGGTTGCCAGATCTTGTTAAACTTTTTGTGACAGGCCCTGTCCTTGTATATGCACTTAAACATGGGTAAGACCCTATTCACCATACGATACAATATTTGGATATCCGGGGCAGAAGTACTCTTCCAATGTAACAAAATCAGTTTCCTGGCATAGAACAAAACGATTCGTATCAGAATTCGAGCATGAGTTGTAGGTATAGAGTCATTGAGCACACCCAGCAATCCAGCCTCTGGAGTAAGAGGAACAGGGAAGTATAGAGTGTCCCTAAAAAAAAAAAGAAAACAAGTCCCTCCAGTATGACAAAACAGCAGGGCATGACCAAAACATGTATATGTAGTCGGCCTCAGTGGAGTCACACCTGGGACAGGAAGCACTAGAGATCAGACCCATACGGGCCAACCTGGCAGGAGTATAGTGAAGCTGGTGAATAAATTTAAATTGAACGTACTGATCATTGGACCCAATAAGATCAAGGAAGCACACCTCCGAGGCCGCCTCCCTCCTCGGACAGCCCCGGAATGTCCACCTCCCACTTCCGTTGAGCAATCTGAAAGGGTTTAACCCCTGCCGACTGGAGGCGTGTGTAAAACGTTGTAACCAGTTTCCCAATATCTGAGTATGACATCAGCGCCTCCAGAGGCGATTCCGTGAGCTCCTGGGTCAGACCCTCAAATTGAGTCTGTACCGCATGGCGGAGAGACATATACCTGAATAGAAATTTCTCCTGTACCCCCATTATGTGCCCTCAATTCCTCAAATGAAATAAACTGGTCATTAACAAAAATGTGGAAAACACGCGTGACCCCCCATCCGGGTCCACCACCCCGAGTCCGGATGGCCCAGGAAAATTACAATTTTGCCATAGGGGGGCCTTAGGAGACACCCCGCCCGAATCTGTAAGCACCCCGTTACCCTCGTGCCAAGCCAACCAGCTAACCTCTATCGGGGAGTTACGGGAGCATCGTCCGGCCTTTGACCTGCGTAGGTAATCAACCAACGAGTCCCTGGAGCCCACCTGAGCAGTCAGTAGAGCGGTGGAACAGGACGGGGAGGCCTCCAGGAACCAATCAGAGACATACGTAAGCTGAGACGCTATAAAGTACTGTCTCAAGTTAGGGCATGCCAGACCCCCATCCAGCTTAGCCGCCTGGAGAGAGGCCCTAGCAATACGTGGGCTCGACCCCTGCCAGAGAAAAGTGAACAGGATCGAATTAATTTTTTTTTAAAGTTTCTTCAACAAAAAAATTGGGGATGCCCGAAACACATACAAAAATTTGGGTAGGTATATCATCTTAAAAAATATTTACACGGCCTATGAGATTAAGCGGTAGAGAAGCCCAAGTTTTAAGCCTGGTCTCCATATGTGCTACAATTGGGGTAACATTAAGAGTTTCAAAAGAAGACAAGTCTGCATTAATATATATCCCCAAATATAAAGTAGGTTGGACGGACAATTTAGACCTAGAGAGGTAGGAATAATCCAGTGTAGGGCCTATAGGGAATGCCACCGACTTTTCCCAGCCTACCCTCAGCCCGGAGACCTTCCCGAATTCCTCCACCACACTCATCAGGGAGACAAAGGACCGCTCTGTACCATCAAGGTAAATTAGGGCATCATCTGCGTATAGAGAAATCTTTTCAGAGAGGGAACCAAAACAGATGCCACCCACCTCCGCCTTCTGTCGCACCGCCAGAGCCAAGGGCTCAATGGCCAAAGCGAACAGGAGCGGACAGCCCTGCCTGGTACCCCTCTGCAAAGTAAAAACATCAGAAACATCTTTGTTAGTGCTCACCCTGGCCCTAGGGTTGGTATACAGCAAGCGGACCCACCTAATAAATTGGGCGCTGAAGCCCATGCGATGCATGGCCTCCCACAGGAATGACCAATTGACTGTGTCAAAGGCCTTCAACAAGTCCAGAGACAACACCAGGCCACCCCTTTTGAAGGCCTCCGCCCCATGGATGTGCAAGTAGAGTCGCCGGATGTTATCGTACGTACTCCTCCCAGGCATGAACCCCGCTTGGTCCTTGTGAATGAGGTGGAGAATAACCTTCTGCAGTCTTAGGGCCAGAATTTTGGCGAGCACCTTCGCGTCACTATTTAATAGAGATATGGGGCGGTACGACCCACACAACAACTTATCCTTGTCGGGCTTAGGGAGCACCACAATTAGGGCCTCGCACATGGAAGAGGGAAGCTCACCCTCCTGCAGAGCCTGCCCAAACAAGGAGTGTAACCTCTGTGCCAGATCTTCCGCATAGTTTTTATACCACTCGGCGGGCAAGCCGTCCAACCCAGGGGCCTTATTGGGAGGGAGTGAATAAATAGCCTCAGTGACCTCTTCCACCGTAAGGGGTTTGTCCAGGATCGTAATGTGTGATTCCTCCAGGACTGGGAACTGAAGAGATTCAAGGAATCCCAATGTCTCCACCTCGTCTGGGGGGGATGGTGCGGTGTAAAGGTTCTCATAGAAGGTTTTAAAGGCTTGATTTATGGCCAAGGGATCCGACGTGACAGAGCCATCCAGCAGCCGAATACGGGGTATCGTCCGATCCACATACTCCGTGCGGGATATATATGCCAACATCTTGCCATTCTTACCACTATGTTCAAGTAACCTGGCTGACAGATACAACTGCTGTTTCCGCGTCACATCCGCCCTGTGCGCCCCCACAAGGACCCCATGGGAGTCCGGGGCGGGGAGCGCAGAATATTGGGCCCTGGCGTTCTCCAGGGAGGATTCCAAGGCCAGAAGGGCAGCCCGGGAGGATTTCCTATGTCGAGTAATACTAGAAATATAAGAGCCCCGCACCGACGCCTTAAAGGCATCCCACGTGGGGCCAAAGGAGGCCGAGCCAGTATTGTCCCCCCAATAGTGGGACATTTCCTGCCGGAACGGCTCCTGAAACTCAGGAGTGGAGACCCAGAGAGGACTGAGCCGCCACACCTAGGGCAGAATGATCAGATAGTGTCTGAGGTAAGTGGGAAACTGTCTGTATACTGGGGACCAAGTCTGGAGTCCCCAGAGCATAGTCCAACCTGGAAAGAGTACGGTACGTCCGAGACTGACATGTATATTCCTGAATCCCGGGATGGCTGAGCCTCCAGAGATCTACATAGCCAAAGGAGGTACACCACTGACTAAACAGCTTAGAGTCATACTGGATGGGCCTCGAGCGGGGTCGAGCACCGAATTGAAGTCCCCCACTATAAGGGCAGCCGTTACCGGGAAGGTGGCAAATTGCACACTTAAATCTGTAAAGATGTCTGCCGTGACAGGAGGGGGGGGGCATACACCACCACCAACAACAATGGCGTGGCATGCACTGTGCATTGGAGAAACACATACCGACCCTTAGGGTCCAACACCACCCGCTCACAGGAAAAAGGGAGGCCCTTCCGCACCAAAACGGATACCCCCCGTGCATAACTAGAGTAGGTGGAATGGTAACCATACATAACCCAACACTTTTTTAGTGCCATTACCTTTGATCCCAAAAGATGCTCTTCCTGCAGACATAGTAAATGGGGGTTGTGCACCTTGAGGAAGTCAAATAATAAAGGTCTCTTAAATTTGGAGTTTAACCCCCGGACATTCCAGGAAATACACTTTACCACAGACATGTTAAAGCATTAAATGTAATGAAGCACAGAGCAAATCATTTAGCAGCATCCCAGACAGGGCATAGGTGGGGGTAGAGAGAGGGCCAAGAACACACACACACACAAGCACTAGGGTGACCACGTGTCCCGGATTGCCCGGGATTGTCCCTTAATTAATGCTTGCGTCCCGTGTCCCGGCCACACTCATTACGGGACAATACAGAGTCCCGGAATTGGCCTGGGCAGATCTAATGCCCCCTAAAATAGCCTTTGTATACATCATCTCTGTCTCAGCCTGTGGTGGACCCCTAGCTGACAGAGAGTGAGACCCCTTTTTTCTTTATTCACTGCCCCTGGCTCAGTGCCCAAACTGGTTGCTACCTCCTGCCTCCCGCTTGGCGTGTAGCAACCAGTGACGTCAGAGCAGGAGAGAGGCAGAGACCTATCACAGCGGATGAGAGTTTAACTTCCTCCTCCGCGCCTTCTGTTCAGCTCCACCCACCTCCTCGTGTATGTTCTGGAGTCCAGCCAGGCAGCCAGAAGAAACATCGGACTGTGAGACAGACTGCAGTGTACAGATGAGAGATGGTACAAACTAAGGCAAGTAACATTGCAAAGCACTGACCAGCAGATCCATCCGTGTTATAATCCTGTCGGCTCTCCCTCAGCAGTCAGAGTTCAGCACGTGTAAGAAGCTGGAGTGTCTGCACAGGACACGCAGAGGCTTGCTCCAGGCTGAGTAAGATAAGGCAGATAAGGGTCGGCAGGAGAGAACAGATTACACATGACACCCTGGATGGAAGGAGGAAACATCCTTAGATATCAGGGCAGGGTTCATGCTGGGACTTGTAATCCTTCACTTTTGGGGATGTGACTCCCCCCCAAAAGTGAAGAACTACAGGTGCCAGCATGAACCCCTCAGAGCTGAAGATGTTTCCTGCACACATGATATCTCCTCACACCCTGTCCTGTCCAGCTCCTCAATGTCTCTTCCCTCCCACTACTTGTTTGCCTCTCACTGCCCCCCCCCCTCCTCCTTCACCCTCAGCCTTTCATGTTCTGCCACCTTTTCACCTTCTAGTCTTGTTACCCCCTCTGTATACCAAGAAATCCTCTCAGTAGTGGCTCATCAGCGACTATCACAACCTCAGAATCCTGCCAGCATTCCATTCATTGCTCCTTCAAACTGCCAGAAATGTTTTAGTTACTCCACTGCAGCGGTGTAACTACAGGGGGCGCCATTGCAACCCAGCCTCATACTCCAGGATGGTCCATGCAGCTTCCCTCTAAACCTGGATAGGAGAGGCGGCATATAGAGGAACTGATGCCCTCCATGTTCTTCTTGCAGCCACTGAATGCCTGCAGGAGGTAAAGGAGGAAAAGCGGGCATTCAGTGGCTGCAAGAAGAACATGGGGGGCATCAGTTTTTCTATATGCCACCCCTCCTATCCAGTTTTCTTCTGCTGCCCACAGGTCCCTCAACACTCTCCTGGCTGATCTTCCCCAGTAACTTCTCTGCTCTCTCCCACCTCACCCCCCCATTCGCCAACCCCCTGCTGTCCTCTGGTCCCACCTGTGCTGTTCTTCAGTCCCCCCCCCTCCTGTGCTGTTCTTCAGTCCCCCCCCTCCTGTGCTGTTCTTCAGTCCCCCCTCCTGTGCTGTCCTCTGCTCCCACCCTGTGCTGTTCTTCAGTCCCACCCTGTGCTGTTCTTCAGTCCCACCCTGTGCTGTTCTTCAGTCCCTCCTCCTGTGCTGTCCTCTAGTCCCACCCTGTGTTGTTCTTCAGCCCCCCCTCCTGTGCAGTCCTCTGGTCCCACCTGTGCAGTCCTCTGGTCCCACCTGTGCAGTCCTCTGGTCCCACCTGTGCAGTCCTCTGGTCCCACCTGTGCAGTCCTCCAGTCCCCCACCTGTGCTGTTCTCCAGTCCCCCACCCCGTGCAGTTCATCAGTCCCCCCCTCCTGTGCTGTCCTCTGGTCCCACCTGTGCTGTTCTTCAGTCCCCCACCTGTGCTGTTCTCCAGTCCCCCACCTGTGCTGTTCTCCAGTCCCCCACCTGTGCTGTTCTCCAGTCCCCCACCTGTGCTGTTCTCCAGTCCCCCACCTGTGCTGTTCTCCAGTCCCCCACCTGTGCTGTTCTCCAGTCCCCCACCTGTGCTGTTCTTCAGTCCCCCACCCCTGCAGTTCATCAGTCCCCCCCTCCTGTGCTGTCCTCTGGTCCCACCTGTGCTGTTCTTCACCCCCCCCCTCCTGTGCTGTTCCTGATTTGGAGGAACTGTCCCTCATTTAGAGCATTGTCCCTCTGCCCCTCTGTTCCTCTTTCCTCCTTGTGTGTCCCTCAAGGAGCCAATATAAAAGAATAGTAGTGGTAAAAAAGCACCTGTGGGTTTAACCAGTTTTTCTTTGTTTATAATTCTCCTACATATTTTTGCTAATAGGTGTCCTTCATTCCCATCTCAGAAAGTTGGGAGGTGTGCCTCTATCCATCCCACTGCCCCTCTGACTACTCTGTGCCCCGACCACTCAGTTGTTTTTCTTGATGCCTAGGGCCCACTTTTGATCTCGCACATGGGCCCGCTGATTTCATACGCCCCTGCCCCAAAAATCTGCAAAAAAATGGGGGGGGGGGGGTGTCCCTGAATGGCAGTTTGGAAATGTGGTCACCCTAACAAGCACACCACACTCATCACCGCATACAGGAAAGCAATCATACCCCAAAACACACACACATTTTAGGCAACAGCCCAGCACAGTTAACCCCTGCCAGACCCCAAAAACAAGGGGCTGGCTTTGACCCCGAACTACATGTAAATGCTAGGAACATGGCCCACTGCAGGCAAGCCAGCAAGTGAAGTTGGAACAGTCAGTGTTCATTTAACTAATGTAAATGGAATGAAAAAAGAACAGTTATTAGCAAAATTGTAGCAGCACAGTCTTCCTATGGAGACCTATGTCCTCTTGCCACAGCGATTAGCTGAAACCTCCTGCCCCAGAAGCACTCTGGTGGAGCGGAGTATAAAAAAAGAAAAACCAAGGAGACTACAAATGGAAAAGAAAACGGATGCAGGAAAAAATGAAAAAATAAAAATCAAGCGTCGGATGCCCTGTCAGACACACGGCCAGGCTGGTGCAGCATCCTCAAACAGAAGATGAAGGAGCGCAAGGTCTCTAACATCAACCAGCTCTGTGATGTCATCATGGAGGAGTGGAAGAGGACTCCAGTGGCAACCTGTGAATCTCTAGTGAACTCCATGCCCAAGAGGGTTAAGGCAGTGCTGGAAAATAATGGGGGACACACAAAATATTGACACTTAGAGCCGGTTCACACAGGTGGCGACTTGGGATCCGGCTTCAAGTTGCCCCAAGTCGTGCGACATGAGAAAATCAATGTAATCAACCCTGGCCGTTGGTTGTCGGGGTCTGCGAGTGGGGGGCTTATCGGAATATGGGAGTCCCCTTTAATAAGGGGCCCCCAGATCCCGGCCCCCCACCCTATGTGAATGAGTATGGGGTACATCTTACCCCTACCCATTTACCTGGGGGGAAACACTAGACAGGTTTTTAACCACTTGCTTACTGGGCACATAAACCCCATTCGTTCCCAGGCGAAATTTCAGCTTCCGGCACTGCGTCGCTTTAACTGACAATTGCGCGGTCGTGCGACGTGACTCCCAAACAAATTTGGCGTCCTTTTTTCCCCACAAATAGAGCTTTCTTTTGGTGGTATTTGATCACCTCTGCGGTTTTTATATTTTGCGCTATAAAACAAAAAAAGAGCGACAATTTAAAAAAAATATATATTTTTTTTACTTGTTGCTATAATAAATATCCCAATATTTTTTTTAAAAAACTCTTTTTTTTCTCAGTTAAGGCCGATACGTATTTTTCGACGTATTTTTGTAAAAAAAAAAAAAAATCGCAATAAGCGACTGGTTTGCGCAACAGTTATAGCGCCTACAAAATGGGGAACAGAATTATGATTTTTTTATTATTTTTTTTTTACTAGTAATGGCGGCGATCTGCGATTTTTATTGGGACTGGGATATTGCGGCGGACGTATCGGACACTTTTGACACAAATTTGACGCCATTCACATTTATACAGCGATCAGTGCTATAAAAATGCACTAATTACTGTATAAATGTGACTGGCAGGGAAGGGGTTAACACTAGGGGGTGAGGAAGGAGTTAACTGTGTAGCCTGGGCGTGTTCTAACTGTGTGGGGGGAGGGGGGTGACTGGGGAGGTGACCGATGCTGTGTCTCTATGTACAAGAGACACAGATCGGTCTCCTCTCCTCTGACAGCACGTGGAGCTCTGTGTTTACACACAGAGCTCCACGTTCCTGCTGTCACCTGCCGTGTCACCGACGATCGCGTGTACCCAGCGGACATCGCGGCCGCCAGGTACACGCATCGGGTCTTCGGCGATGCGTCGGGACAGTTTTTACCCGCCGCGCGCCACCCAGTGGCGCGCGCGGGTAATGCACATAAAAGGCCGTGTTTAAACGGCCACTTGGCACTTGAGAGCCGCGCTGCGGACGTATTTTGTCTATAGCGCGGATCTCAAGTGGTTAAAGTAATTTATTAGGCAGCTCCGGGGGTCTTCCGACTTCAAGGGTCTTTTTCCGAACTTTCCCTTGTCTTCTCCCGCTCTCCGGTCCCTTCTGTCGCAGTCCCGGGGCATGATGGGACTGTGACGTCATAAGAGGCGGGGGTCACCGTGTGACATCACCCAGGTGACCACGCCCCATGCCTATATAAATTGTTGCGCACCTAGCACACGACATTACAGCGGGATAGATTGTCAAGTCAACATTGGAAGAAGACGATGCAGAAGACCAGGCCGCCGCTAGTAAAAGAGCTGGAAGAAGATAGCGGAGGAGCCCGGCAGAAGGCACCGGAGAGCGGTAGAAGACAACGGAGAGAGCGGAGAAGTCGGAAGAAGACCCCCGGAGCTGCCTAATAAATTACTTTTTTTTTCTTTTCTTGACACTTTTTCCCCCAGGTAAAGGGGGCTCCTGGATTCCAATAAGCCCTCCGCCTGCAGACCCCGACAACAAACGGCCAGGGTTGTCGGGAAGTGGCCCTTGTCCTCACCAACATGGGGACAAGGTACTTTGGGGTGGGGGGGGGCCGCAGGGCGCCCCCTGCCCCAAAGCACCTACCCCTCCATGTTGAGGGCATGTGGCCTGGTATGGTTCAGGAGGGGGGGGGCTCGCTCGTTCGTCCCCACCCCCTTTCCTGACCGACCAGGCTGCTTGCTCAGATAAGGGTCTGGTATGGACTTTGGGGGAACCCCCACAACGTTTTTCGACATAGGAAGTTCCCCTTAAAATCCATTCCAGACCTAAGGGCCTGGTATGCTTTTGGAGGGGGAACCCATGCCGTTTTTTTCTTTAAAATTTGGCATGGGGTTCCCCCTTATGATAAGCCACTGGCAAAGTCCCCTGTCCTGGAGGCGACTTCAAGTAAGTCGCGCTGTGGTTCACGCTCAAGTCGTGTCCAAGTCGCGCACAAAATCGTGTTGTCCCTGTGTGAACCAGCTCTTAGGGGTGTACTCACTTTTGTTGCCAGCAGTTTAGACATTAATGGCTGTGTGTTGGGTTATTTTGAGGGGACAGCAAATTTACACTGTTATACAAGCTGCACACTCACTACTTTACATTGTAGCAAAGTGTCATTTCTTCAGTGTTGTCACAAGAAAAGATGGAATAAAATATTTACAAAAATGTGAGGGGTGTACTCACTTTTGTGAGATACTGTGTGTGTGTACTATATTACCAAAAGTATTGGGACACCTGGCTTTCACGCACATAAACTTTGATGGCATCCCAGTGTTAGTCCGTAGGGTTCAATATTGAGTTGGCCCACCCTTTGCAGCTATAACAACTTTAACTCTTCTGGGAAGGCTGTCCACAAGGTTTAGGAGTGTCTATGGGAATGTTTGACTATTCTTCCAGAAGCGTATTTGTGAGGTCAGGCACTGATGTTGGATGAAAAGGCTTGGCTCGCAGTCTCCACTCAAATTCATCCCAAAGGTGTTCTATCAGGTTGAGGTCAGGACTCTGTGCAGGCCAGTCAAGTTCTTCCACCCCAAACTCGCTCATCCATGTGTTTATGAACCTTGAGTTTGGGGTGGAGGAACTTGACTGGCCTGCACAGAGTCCTGACCTCAACCCAATAGAACACCTTTGGGATGAATTAGAGTGGAGACTGCGAGCCAGGCCTTCTTGTCCAACATCGGTGCGGTCATTGAGGTTCAGATTCCCCAACTTAAAGCGGAGGTTCACCCTAAAAAACAAGTTTCTACCATGCCATTCAGCATATTAGTATGCCTTTATTTATTTTTTTGGCGCCGTACTCACAGTTTAATCCCTTAGTTAAGTTTCTATGAAGAGGGGAACATGATTGATGGTCGGCTATGGCGCGTCACGCTTCCCGAAAATAGCCGGAGTAGGACTCGGCTCTTCACGGCGCTATACGGCGCCTGCACAAAGACTGGGAGCTGACTGTGCAGGCGCCGTGAAGAGCCAAGTCCTTTTTCGGCTAATTTCGGGAAGCGTGACGCGCCATAGCCGGCCGTCAATCATGTTCCCCTCTGCCTAGGAACGCCTACTCCCCGTGGGGAGTCTGAAACTTAACTAAGGGATTAAACTGTGAGTACGGCGCAAAAAAATAAAGGCATACTGTAGCTCGTGCTAGTATGCTGAATGGCATGGTAGAAATGTTTTTATTTTTTTTTAGGGTGAACCCCCGCTTTAATATAGAAGTGTCAGAATGCATCAGTTTGAGTAGCAATACTATAATGTACTAAGCCACTGATGACCCCCAGGGGGCGCCTGTGCACCTCCTAGAATAAAATAATGAATAGATAAGTGGTTCTTTGGAAAGCTTTTTAACAATTTACTAATAAAATCAGGCAAACGCAAAATAAAAAATTGAATGTATAATGGAATGCACTGGCCAAGCAGATTTTTTTCCTAAAAAAAATAAAAATTTCGAGCCAGCCAGGAGTCGAACCTAGAATCTTCTGATCCGTAGTCAGACGCGTTATCCATTGCGCCACTGGCCCTACTGGTAAAAGGAAAATTAACTCCTCCTCACCCAGCTGACTTCAAACATTTTTGCACAAGCCTCCAGTCAATATATTATCGTGTGTGTCTGCTCACATATTTGTGTTTAACCACTTCCTTACTGGGCACATATACCCCCCTCCTGCCCAGGTGAAATTTCAGCTTTCGGCACTGCGTCGCTTTAACTAACAATTGCGCGGTCGTGCGACGTGGCTCCCAAACAAAATTGACGTCCTTTTTTCCCCACAAGTAGAGCTTTCTTTTGGTGGTATTTGATCGCCTGTGCAGTTTTTATTTTTTGCGCTATAAACAAAAAAGTGCGACAATTTTGAAAAAAATACAATATTTTTTACTTCTTGCTATAATAAATATCCCAATTTAAAAAAAAAAAAAAACACATTTTTTTTCTCAATTTAGGCCAATACGTATTCTTCTACATATTTTTGGTAAAAAAAAAAAAAAAAAAAAAAAAAAAAAAAATCGCAATAAGCGATTGGTTTGCGCAAAAGTTATAGCGCTTACAAAATAGGGGACAGAATTATTATTTTTTATTATTTTTTTTTTACTAGAAATGGCGGCGATCTGTGATTTTTATTGGGACTGCGACGTTATGGGTGACACATCGGACACATTTTTGGCTCCATTCACATTTATACTGCGATCAGTGCTATAAATATGCACTAATTACAGTATAAATGTGACTGGCATTGAAGGGGTTAACACTAGGGGGTGAGGAAGGGGTTAAATATGTTCCCTATATAGTGTTCTAACTGTAGGTGGAGGGGGGGGGGTGACTGGGGGGGTGACCGATCTGTGTCCCTATGTACAAGAGACACAGATCGGTCTCCTCTCTCCCTGACAGCACCGCTGTCTCTGTGTAAAACGGCAATGAGAGATGATCTCATATGTTTACATATGAGATCATCTCTCATTGGCCGCACAGATCGCATCGCAAACGGCCACTCTGATTGGCCGTTCGCGGCGATCTGTAATACAGATTTTCCCCGCTGCGCACTCTGGAGCGCGCGCGGGGAACGCGCAAAGAGGCGGATGTCAATTGACGTCCACTTGGATTTTGGGATCCGCGCTGTAGCCGTCAATTGACTATAGCGCGGGTCCCAAGTAGTTAAACTTTATGTCCCATTCACACTTGTGGATTGCAGCAATGTGTCGGTTCCTGCATCACCTCTGCATGTGCAGAGCATTGAGGTTTCATTCCTTGTCATTAGTAATGCAATGCACTTTACAGCTGAATGCAAGAAACCGCAGTGCAAAAACCTATACACAATGCGTTGTTGTGCTCTGCGTTGCTAAAACAAATAGAATAAAAGACTAGCTTAAGGCAACACTCATTAACACACCACAATAGATCACTAAAGTGTGAAGCAGCCCATAAAACAGAACTACAATGAACAGAACAATTCAAAGGAAGTGGGCTGAACATGGTACCACATGCACGTTACGCCAAAAAATAAAAGTTGTATAAGGCCCCTTTCACACCTGCGGACAGTGGCCCGGATTCAGATACGACGGCGTATCTCCTGATACGCCGTCGTATCTCTGAGTGCGGGCCGTCGTATCTATGCGCATAGATTTCCCTAAAATCCGACTGGCGTAAGTGTCTTACACCGGCGTATCTTAGGCTGCATATTTACACTGGCCGCTAGGTGGCGCATCCGTATAGTTACGCAAGGAATATGCTAATGAGGTATTTACGCTGATTCAGAAACGTACGTCCCGCCGGCGCATTTTTTTACATCGTTTACGTTCGGCTTTTTTCGGCGTATAGTTACCCCTGCTATATGAGGCGTAGCTAATGTTAAGTTTGGCCGTCGTTCCCGCGCCGAGTTTTAAAAATTTTACGTCGTTTGCGTAAGTCGTTCGCTAATAGGGCCGGACGTCATTTACGTTCACGTCGAATCCAATACGTCCTTGCGGCGTACTTTGGAGCAATGCACACTGGGATATTTCACGGACGGCGCATGCGCAGTTAAAAAAAACCGTCAAAAACGCGGGGTCAACTCAAATTTAAATAAAACACGCCCACAACATCCCCATTTGAATTAGGCGGGCTTACGTCGCCACACATACGTTACGCCGCCGTAACTAAGGGCGCAAGTTTTTTCTGCATACGGAACTTGCGCCCAAAGTTACAGCGGTGTAACGTATCTGAGATACGTTACACCGGCAGATAGATAGACGAATCTATCTGAATCCGGCCCAGTATGTCCGTATATCATCCATCCATTTTCGGATGAAATACGGACATACATGTATCCCTATGCCGGGATAGCGGGTGTCAGCAAATGAACATCTGCTGACACCTGATCTCATCGGTCCCCGCTATGGTCCGATTTTGCAGACGGAGGAAAATTCTATCGGATCGGGTGAATACGGACAGACGGTCCGTGTTCATACGATCCTCCCTATAGGGGAGAGACAAGATCTGACGGGGCGGTCCCTGCACAGCGTGCGGGGACCACCCTATCATCAGCCAGCTCAGCGGGGATCAACGGAGCGACCCCTGCTGAGCAAGCGGATGAGACATCCTCACGGGATCCGTATATGTGAAAATGGGCCTAAAGCAGATTTTTAAGATATCCACACTACAACATACAGTAAAACCTTGGTTTGAGAGTAACTTGGTTTGAGAGCGTTTTTCAAGACAAGCAAAACATTTTAAAAATGTTGCCTTGATATACAAGTGATGTCTTGATATAAGAGTAGCTTCATGTCACAACTGAGTATAAAAAAGAAGAGAGGAGCCTCTAAGTGTAGCAATATGGTTACATTTAACCACTTAAGGACCGCCTAACGACGATATACGTCGGCAGAATGGCACCGCTGGGCACAATCACGTACCTGTACGTGATTTTATAAAGCCCAGCGGTGGGTCGTGGGCGCTCGCTCCCACGACCAGGTCCGAAGCTCCGTGACCTTGGCCGCGGGACTCACGGACCAGATCACCGCAACAGTCCGGCGATCGGTCCGCGGAGCAGAAGAACGGGAGAGGTGTGTGTAAACACGGCTTCCCCGTTCTTCACTGTGGCGCCGTCATCGATTGTGTGTTCCCTGATATAGGGACGCACAATCGATGACGTCACACCTACAGCCACACCCCCCTACAGTTGTAAACACACTTCAGGGAACACATAACCCCTTCAGCGCCCCCTTGTGGTTAACTCCCAAACTGCAAATGTCATTTTCATAGTAAACAATGCATTTTAAATGCATTTTTTGCTGTGAAAATGACAATGGTCCCAAAAATGTGTCAAAATTGTCCGAAGTGTCCGCCATAATGTCACAGTCACGAAAAAAATCACTGATCGCCGCCATTAGTAGTAAAAAAAAAAAAATAATAAAAATGCAATAAAACTATCCCCTATTTTGTAAACGCTATAAATTTTGCGCAAACCAATCGATAAACGCTTATTGCGATTTTTTTTACCAAAAATATGTAGAAGAATACGTATCGGCCTAAACTGAGGAAAAAAATACATTTTATATATGTTTTTGGGGGATATTTATTATAGCAAAAAGTAAAAAATATTGCATTTTTTTCAAAATTGTCGCTCTATTTTTGTTTATAGCGCAAAAAATAAAAACCGCAGAGGTGATCAAATACCACCAAAAGAAAGCTCTATTTGTGGGGGGAAAAAGGACGGCAAATTTGTTTGGGAGCCACGTCGCACGACTGCGCAATTGTCAGTTAAAGCAAAACAGTGCCGAATCGCAAAAAGGGGCCTGGTCTTTTACCTGCATTTTGGTCCGGGTCTTAAGTGGTTAATGAAGGTACAACATTTAGCAACTTATTGCTACACTTAGAGGCGCCTCTCTTCTCTTTTATACCCTGTAAAAAAAATGCTTTGTTATACAAGTGCTTTGGATTACAAGCATGCTTCTGGAACGAATTATGCTCACAAATCAAGGTTTTACTGTACAAGTAATGAAAATTTCTATCTTTTATTAATATCCTTTAAAAAAAAAATTTTTTTAAAACATTTTACATGGAGAATCATAGTATCGTTGATAAGCCTTTATTTGAATATACTGTATATTCCCATGCAACATTTATTAGCTATTATAACAGTGTGTGTATATATATATATATATATATATATATATATATATATATATATATATATATATATATATATATATATATATATATATATATATATATATGTGTGTGTGTGTATATGTCATTTGACTTAATATATCATATGATATCTCAATGTGTCTCCTCTTCTACAGGCGCTCAGTTCTATTAAAATATGGAAACACATAATAACAAGTATATAGTTAAGAGTAACTCCAAAAAAAAAAAAAAAAAAAAAAAAAAAACATTCCCCCCTGGGTGATCTACAGCAGTGGTTCTCAACCCTGTCCTCAGGTACCCCCGACAGGCCATGTTTTGGGAATTTCTCTTAGATAAAATAACTGTCCAAAATACCAAACCATTGACTCTGATTTAAAGCACCTGTGCAAGATAAAGGAAAACCTGCAAACATGGCCTGTTGGGGGTACTTGAGGACCACTGATCTACAGTACCTTGAAAAAGTATTCATACCCCTTGAAGTTTTTACACAATTTGTCATGTTACAACCAGTGGCGGTGCGTCCATAGTAGGCGCAGGAGCCCCGCCCCCTCTCTCCTGCACCCACTCACTCAACAATTTATAGACTCATGCATTGCATGTGCAGAGTTGGGGAGTGCATCAAGCACAGAGTGGAGGGTTCAGGAGTGTGTTTCGTACAGATTGCAGTGTTCAGGGGTGTGCTGTGTACAGAGTGCATGGTTTGTGGGTGCACTATGCACAGTGTGGAATTCCAACTGCCCCCCCAAACCGATAACAAGCCTTAGCACCATCTCCAAAATCATGGAGAAAGCAGTAGTACAACAGCTACAACGCCATCTGGACTCCAACAACCTCCTGGACCCACTACAATCAGGTTTTCGCCCAGGCCACGGGACAGAAACGGCACTTCTCAAATTATGGTATGATGCTCTCCAAGCAGCGGACGAAGGAGAACCTTGTCTCCTGGTGCTGCTGGACCCAAGTGCAGCTTTCGACACAGTAGACCACAAAACTCTACTCACGCGGCTCACAGAAGTAGGTGGAGTCGCAGACTCAGATCTATCGTGGTTCGCATCGTTCTTAGAAAAATAATCGATCACAGACAGTGAAACTAGGAGCCTTCACATCAGAAACCTGCACCGTCACATGCAGAGTCCCTCAAGGATCACCCCTGTCGCCCATATTCTTCAACATCTACCTCCGCCCACTCCTCACAATCATTAGCAAACAAAACTTGTTCTACCACTCCTACGCGGACGACACTCAACTTCATCTGCGTATCACCAACAAAAAAGACCAATATCACAGATTAGAAAAAATTCCATGACATTGATAGATAATTGGACGACGGAGAGCGCCCTCAAACTCACTGGATCAAAAACAGAATTTCTCTTTCTACACGCAAACCGGAAGACAAAATCGTCCCGTGACATCCCCGCAGGGGTCCCTCCTCCTCCCTCCCGGTCGCCGGGCCAGTAGGAGAGAGGAGCGGGCCTCACGCATGCGCAATAGGGTTCCTGGCGTGAAACTGTAAGGCTACACTGCTGGGTACCTTTCCCTGCAATGCCACCTGACAGCTGATGGAAACATCAGCTGCGGATGCCGACATCACTGGACTCCAGGAGAGGTAAGTGTGCTATTGTTAAAAGCCAGCAGCCGCAGTATGTGTAGCTGCTGGCTTTTAATAAAAAATTTGGGGTGGAACACGGCTTTAAGCAAGTGGCTTACTATGGGGGGAATGGAGAAGGAGCTCTGGCAGGGTCCCCAGAAAATGAGGTTTGGAGCCGTCCTGTGCAACATATTTGCACAGAGCAGGTAAGAAAGACATTCTTTATTTTTTAAATTACAAAAAAAGAATTTAATAAAAAAAGAAAAACAATTAAAAACTATATTTAAAGCACCCCCATACACACCTCATATAAATAAGTGCAGCATAGAGTGAGGCTGTGTATGTAACCATCAATTGCGCCACGCATGCGTGGTATTCTTGTGAACATTGGAGTAATAATTCCCAGATAACTCTAAACCACAGGTGTCAAACACAAGGCCCGTGGGCCGAATCCGTCCCTCCAGGCCAATTCATGTGGCCCTTGCACCTATTCTGCAGCTGCAGGAGAGATCCAGCCCTCCGGACCTCTGGTCCTCCTCAAGACCCCTTACTTTCCACTTTTAAAGGGGTTGTAAAGGTAAATGTTTTTTCACCTTAATGCATCCTATGCATTAAGGTGAAAAAACATCCGACGGTAACCCCCCCCCCCCGAACCCCCGTTTTACTTACCTGACCCCTCGAAAGTCCCGCGCGCGTCCACGTGATCCTCTTCGGTTCCCAGCCTGGCCGTTGATTGGCTAGGCTGGACGGATTAATAGCAGCGCAGCCATTGGCTGGCGCTGCGGTCAATCACAGCGGATGACGCGGCGCGCCGGGCCGAGTGATACAGTCGGCGGCTATGCCCGCCGCTGTATCACGGGAGCGCGCTCGCAAAAGCTTTCCACCATGCAAGCTTGCTCGCATGAAGGTGTAAAGCTTTTACGAGGAGGAGCCGAGACAGCCGCCGAGGGACCCCAGAAGACCGGGTTAGGGGACACTCTGTGCAAAAACGACCTGCACAGTGGAGGGAAGTATAGCATGTTTGTTATTTAAAAAAAAAAAAATTGCCTTTAGTGACCTTTTAAGCAATACATCCAGCTTCTTCCCAGCAGCAGCATAAGGAAAGGGGGGTGCACTGTGATGTAAGGGACAACTTCTGATGGTGGGGTGGCTCCTAACATCTAATGTAAGGGGAGGGGACGCGCTGGACATCTAATCTTACAGATACAACCGGCCCTTTTGAGGACAATCATAATGCTGATGCGGCCCACAATGAAATTGAGTTTGACACCCCTGATCTAAACTGATAACCTGTAAAAGTTTTTAAATCGTTGCTTATGTTGAATTTTTGGTATTTTTTTTTTTTTGTGATTCTGCAGGTATGCGTAATTTTAGGAGCTTACGTGTTTGGTATATATTTACTCCAGGCCACACCATCCTTTATATTTAACAAAAAAATAAAAAATATTATTATGTTCGCATTAAAATTCATTTTAGTGTATTTTTTTTTTCCTGAAAATATGCTTTTGATAAATGATTGCACAAGTATCGTGAGACATAATACAATTGCAACAACCACCATTTTATTCTCCTTTGAGAAAATGTATACTTTTTAAGGGGGTTTAGTGTAATTTCTAGCAAAAATAAAAAAATAGAGGGCCAGATTCAGATAACAAGTACGCCGGAGTACTTTCAAATTTGCCGCGTCGTATCTTTAGTTTGAATCCTCAAACCAAGATACGACGGCTTTTGGCTTCGATCCGACAGGCGTACGGCTTCGTACGCCTTCGGATCGTAGGTGTAATACTTCGGCGCCCGCTGGGTGGAGTTCGCGTCGTTTTCCGCGTCGGGTATACTAAGGTAAGGTCACGAAGGTACGCGCGGCCGTCGCATTCTCTTACGTCGTCGCTAGTCGGCTTTTCCCGGCGTATAGTTAAAGCTGGTATTTCGTGGTCTTTAGACTTGCCATGTTAAAGTATGGCCGTCGTTCCTGCGTCGAATTTCAATTTTTTTTTTTTTGCGTAAGTCGTCTGTGAATAGGAAAGGACGTAACTCACGTCGACGTTCAAAAAATGACATCGGTGCGACGTCATTTCGCGCAAAGCACGGCGGGAAATTTCAAAAACGGAGCATGCGCAGTACGTTCGGCGCGGGAACGTGCCTCATTTAAATGATACACGCCCCATTTGAATTAGGCGGGCTTGCGCCGGACGGATTTACGCTACACCGCCGCAAGTTTACAGGCAAGTGCTTTGTGAATCAAGCACTTGCCCATAAAACTTGCGGCGGTGTAACGTAAATGCAATACGTTGCGCCGCCGGAATTCTACGTGAATCTGGCCCAGAGATTATATAATGTGCGCAATGAAAAAAAAGTGTCCTGTAGTCAAGGGGTTAAGTTGTGTGAGAGAATAGGATTCTTAGTCGTGGCCAAAGTGACAGTTCCAGGAAAACAACGTACGCCGGTGTAAAGAGCTCATATAACGATGTGAAGAAGGAAGTGAGAGTGATCTCCGGCACATTCATTCCGCATAATACAGGTTTTAGAACCGATTGAAGCATTAAAAAAGAATTAAAAATGTTTGCGAGCCAGCCAGGAGTCGAACCTAGAATCTTCTGATCCGTAGTCAGACGCGTTATCCATTGCGCCACTGGCCCCACACCCTTCACAGCCTGACTGCCCTGTAGACAATCTTCTACTGATCGGATGCATTCTTTTGTTAAAGCGGTAGTTCACCCTCCTTAAGAACAATGCAGCATAAAATCCGGCATAGTAGCGCGAGCTACACTATGCCGGTCTTAATTTTTTTATCCCCGTACTCACGGTTATATCGTGCATTGAAGATTCCGTCTGCCGCGGGGAATGGGCGTTCCTAGCAAGAGGGAGGGTGATTGACGGCCGGCTCTGGCACGTCACGCTCCCCGAAGACAGCCGGAGTAGGTCTCGGCTCTTCACGGCGCCTGCGCACAGGCTATGCGCAGGCGCCGTGAAGAGCCAAGCCTATTTCGGCTATTTCCGGAGAAGCGTGACGTGCCACGGCCGGCCGTCAATCACCTTCCCTGTCCATAGGAACGCCCATTCCCCGGAATCTTCTATGTAGGATATAACGGTGAGTACGGGGAAAATTTTTTTTTTTTTTTTTTTTTATATAGGGTGAACCCCCGCTTTAAACACATTGATAGTCAGTGTTCATATGAATAGCAGACAATACAGCTCCAGTCACTGGCAATGTAAGTGATAGAAATACAGATGAACATTGGTTTGAGAGTAACTTGGTTTGAGAGCGTTTTGCAAGACAAAGACAAAAGTTTTAATAAATGTTGCCTTGATATACAAGCGATGTCTTGATATAAGAGTAACTTCATGTCACAACTGAGTATACAAAAAAGAAGAGATGAGACACTGATGCCGCGTACACACGGTCGTTTTTTCGGCATTAAAAAAAACTACGTTTTTAAAAACGTCATTTAAAATGATGGTGTGTGGGCTTCACATCGTTTTTCGGCTTTTAAAAATGTTGTTTTTCGGGTTGTAAAAAATGATCGTGTGTGGGCTAAAACGACTTTTTTTAAACCCGCGCATGCCCAGAAGCGAGTTATGAGACAGGAGCGCTTGTTCTGGTAAAACTACCATTCATAATGGAGTAAGCACATTCATCACGCTGTAACAGACAAAAAAGCGCGAATCGTCTTTTACTAACACGGAATCAGCTAAAAACAGCCCAAAGGTGAATAGAACTTCCCCTTCAGAGTGCCGTCGTACGTGTTGTACCTCACCGCGCTTTGTTCATCATTTTTCAAAAACGATGGTGTGTGGGTAACGTCGTTTTTAATGATGAAGTTGGAAAAACTTAGTTTTTTTGGACATGCTAAAAACAAAGGGCCAAATCCTCAAAAGAGATACGACGGAGTAACTGCTGTTACTCCGTCGTATCCCTGGTCCTAACTATGGAACTGATCCACAGAATCAGTTTTCCATAGTTAGGGAGAAGATCCGGCATGTGTAATTGAATTACACTGCCGGATCTTAGGATGCAGTACCGCATCCGCCGCTGGGGGCATTTTGTGTCGAAATGCCGCCTCGGGTATGCAAATTAGGACTTACGGAGATCCACGAAGCTTTTCAGCTTAGTTTTTTCTCCGTAAGTTATATTTTGCAAACGCAAAATTAGGGCTGCTTTTACAAGGTGTAAACTGTTTACACCTTGTAAAAACAGACCTTTCTTGCTAGCGGCGCGATTTTTTTTTTAATTGAAATTTTTTTTTTGCCGCTGTATCTTTTTTTTTACCCGACGCAACTTTATTGTCCCGTCGCGATCCACAAAGCCAGGCGTAACGTAATTTCGCGCTATGCACGTCGGGAAAATGACGTCACGAGCGCGCCTCATTTAAATGGGAATCGCCCCCTGGAGAAGAGGAACGCCTTGCGCCGGCCGGATTTAAGTTACACCGCTCAAAATTTCTAGGTAAGTGCTTTGTGGATCGGCACCTAACGTGGAAATTTTGCGGCGGTGTAACTTAAATCCGAAAAGTTACGTTGCGCCGTCTCTTTGTGGATTACCCCCAAAGTTTTTTTTTTCATGCGGAAAAACGACCGCGTGTACGCCGCATTAGTGTAGCAATATGGTTACATTTAATGAAGATACAACATTTAGCAACGTATTGCTACACTAATGCCGCCTAGACACGATCAGAATTTCCGATGAAAAAAGACCGATAGAATTTTCTGGACAGAGGTGTGGCTGTGGACGTGATATATTTGGATTTTGCAAAAGCGTTCGATACAGTTCCGCACACACGGCTCATGCGTAAGGTAAAGTCTACAGGATTGGATATATCAGTTTGTAAATGGATAGAAAACTGGCTGAAAGACAGAATTCAGAGTCGTGGTTAAAGTGGAGGTTCACCCGGAAATGACAATTTTTAACATTAGATGGATGCTCATTTTGTGAAGGGGAATCGGGTGTTTTTTTTAAGATCAAAGCCGTACTTGCCGTTTTAGAGATACATCTTCTCCGCCGCTTCCGGGTATGGGCTGCAGGACTGGGCGTTCCTATTTGATTGACAGTCTTCCGACAGGCTTCCGACGGTCGCATCTATCGCGTCACGATTTTCGGAAAGTAGCCGAACGTTGGTGCGCAGGCGCCGTATAGAGCCGCACCGACGTTCGGCTTCTTTCGGCTACTCGTGACGCGATAGATGCGACCGTCGGAAGCCTGTCAATCAAGAAGGAACGCCCAGTCCCGAAGACCATACCCGGAAGCGGCGGAGAAGATCGCTCTCTAAAACGGTAAGTAATGCTTAGTTTTTTAAAAAAACTACCCGATTCCCCTAGACAAAATGAGCATGAATCTAATCTTAAAATTTTTTTTTAGGGTGAACTCCCACTTTAATGATTCTTACTCTGAATGGTCCAAGGTTATCAGTGGTGTACCCCAAGGTTCAGTGCTGGGACCCTTACTTTTCAATATCTTTATAAATGATATTGGGTCTGGGATCAAAAGTAACATTTCTGTCTTTGCAGATGACACCAAGCTATGCAGTGGAATAACGTCCTTGCAGGATGTCTCCAATTTACAAGCCGACCTCAATGCTCTGTCTGATTGGGCGACTAAGTGGCAGATGAGGTTTAATGTTGATAAATGTAAAGTTATGCACTTGGGGACTAAGAATATGCATGCATCATACATACTAGGGGGAGTACTACTGGGGGGATCTGTAGTGGAGAAGGATCTGGGGGTTTTAGTTGATCATAAGCTCAATAATAACATGCAATGCCAAGCTGCGGTTTCCAAAGCGAGCAAAGTCCTTTCTTGTATAAGAGAGGTATGGACTCCAGAGACAGAGATATAATTTTGCCCCCCTGTACAAATCATTAGTAAGACCTCATCTGGAATATGCAGTTCAGTTTTGGGCACCAGTTCTCAAAAAGGATATTGGAGAACTGGAGAAAGTGCAGAGAAGGGCAACCAAACTGATAAGAGGCATGGAGGAGCTCAGCTATGAGGAAAGATTAGAGGAACTGAATTTATTCACTCTTGAGAAGAGGAGAATTAGGGGGGATATGATCAACATGTACAAATATATAAGGGGTCCATATAGTGAACTTGGTGTTGAGTTATTCACTTTACGGTCAACACCGAGGACAAGGGGGCACTCTTTACGTCTAGAGGAAAAGAGATTTCACCTCCAAATACGGAAAGGTTTCTTCACAGTAAGAGCTGTGAAAATGTGGAATAGACTCCCTCCAGAGGTGGTTCTGGCCAGCTCAGTAGAGTGCTTTAACCTCTTCCATACCGGGCAGTTATACACACTTCCATACCAGGCCTATTCTGGCACTTCTCTCCTACATGTACAAATCATAATTTTTTTGCTAGAAAATTACGCAGAACCCCCAAACATTATATATGTTTTTTTAGCAGACACCCTAGGGAATAAAACGACGGTCATTGAAACCTTTTATCTTGCACGGTATTTGCGCAATAATTTTTCAAACGCCTTTTTTTGGGAAAAAAATTGTTTCATGAATTAAAAAAATTTTAAAACAGTAAAGTTAGCCCAATTTTTTTGTAAAATATGAAATATGATGTTACACCGAGTAAATAGATACCTAACATGTCACGCTTTAAAATTGCGCACACTCATGGAATGGCGCCAAACTTCGGTACTTAAAAATCTCCATAGGCAACGATTTGAAATTTTTTACAGGTTACCAGTTTAGATTTACAGAGGAGATCTAGTGCTAGAATTGTTGCTGGCACTCTAACGCACGCGGCGATACCTCACATATGTGGTTTAAACGGCGTTTACATATGTCGGCGGGACTTGCGTGTGCGTTCGCTTCTGCGCGCAAGCTACCGGGGGCAGGGGCGTTAAAAAAATTAATTTTTATTTCTTTTTTTTTTTATATATATTTATTTCTTTTTTTACACTTTTTTTTTTTTTTTATCACTTTTATTCCTATTACAAGGAATGTAAACATCCCTTGTAATAGGAATGTGTGTGACAGGTACTCTTTATGGAGAGATGCGGGGTCAATAAGACCCCACATCTCTCCTCCAGGCTGGAAAGCATGAAATCGGTGAAAAAAAATTCACCGATCTCATGCTTGTGGTTGCTTAGCAGCCGCAATCGCGGCTTTGTTTACTTACGGGGACCCGGGCGTGACGTCATCACATCGCGCCCGGGTCCTCCGACGGTCATAGAGATGACTGGTGACCATCTGGTCACCAGTCATCTCTATGCTTCCTGCGAGCGCCGGACGATTCGTTCTCCGGGCCCCCGATGGCACGGGAGAGCCCGGAGAAGCACCGGATGGCGGCGGGAGGGGGGGGATGTCCCCTCCCGCCGCCTGTAAGAACGATCTAGCGGCGGAACCGCCGCTATGATCGTTCTTACGTTGTGCAGAATCGCCGGCAGTTTAGAAGGATATCTGAATGATGCCTCTAGCTGCAGGCATCATTCAGATATCCACCCGGAAAGCCCAGGACGTCATATGACGTCCACTCTGAACGGCAGAAGTTCTTTGTGGACGTCATTTTACTATGGGCCGGTAGGGAAGTGGTTAAGTCAAGGCCTGGATACTTTCCTAAATCTACATTATATAACTGGGTAGTGACATTTATAGGTAAACTTGATCCGGGAAATATCCGATTGCCTCTCGGGTGATCAGGAAGGAATTTCTTTCCCCTGCTGTGGCAAATTGGATCATGCTCTGCTGTTTTTTTTTTGCCTTCCTCAACTGTGGGTGTGGAGTTGGGTATATGAGATTGTACGATATTATTATTATTTTATTTCTTATGGTTGGACTTGTGTCTTTTTTCAACCTGACTAACTATGTAACTATAACCGGAGTATTATCAAACTATTATATGCAGAGCATTGTACCCAAAGCATTATAACTAGGGTTGTCCCGATACCACTTTTTTAGGACTGAGTACAAGTACCGATACTTTTTTTCAAGTACTCGCTGATACCGAATAACGATACTTTTTTTTAAATGTGTCCCCAAATGCAGCCATGTCCCCCCACAGATGAAGCCATGTCCCCCCCCATATATGCAGCCATGTCCCCCCCATATCCAGCCATGTCCCCCACATATGCAGCCATGTCCCCCACATATGAAGCCATGTCCCACACATATGAAGCCATGTCCCCCACATATGAAGCCATGTCCCCCACATATGCAGCCGTGTCCCCCACATATGAAGCCATGTCCCCCCACATATGCAGCCATGTCCCCCCACATATGCAGCCATGTCCCCCCACATATGCAGCCATGTCTCCCACATATGCAGCCATGTCTCCCACATATGCAGCCATGTCCCCCCACATATGCAGCCATGTCCCCCCACATATGCAGCCATGTCCCCCCACATATGCAGCCATGTCTCCCCATACCTAGATGCCGCCACCTAGTTAATCAGCGTGCAGGGAACATTACAGCTTTCATTTGAATAACTGTCTGTTCCCCACCACGCCACGTATAGACACTCCCCCTGCTCGGGATTGGACGGGTGATCTGCACATTGATAGACAGATCACCCGTCCAATCCCGAGCAAGGGAGAGTGTCTATATGCGGCGCGGCAGGGAACAGACAGCTATTCAAATGAAAGCTGTAATGTTCCCCGCACGCTGATTAAATAGGCGGCGGGGGCGTTGCAGTATGCGGCGGCGACGGGGGGGTGGGGGTATGGGTAGGATCGGATCTGGCATCGTGGGGCATTTGCAGGAGTACAAGTACTCCCACAAATGCTCAGTATCGGTCCTGATACCGATACTGGTATCGGGACAGACCTAATTATAAATCAAGTATTATATTTGAAGTATTATAACTAAAGGATTATAATTATAACTAGAATACTAAAATATTTTCTTGTGAAAAAAAAAAAAGAATACTAAAATATAAATATTATAACCAAAATATTATAACTTCAGCATAATAAATGAGGAATTGTATCCAAAGCCTAATAATTGAAGTATTATATATAATGGAAGGCGCTGTGCTCTCTTTGTTTTGTATAGAAATTACTTTCCATGGAATGAAGAGAATTATAATAGAATAAATAGAATTGATCGCAGAATGAAAAGTTTTGGGACGAGCCAGCCAGGAGTCGAACCTAGAATCTTCTGATCCGTAGTCAGACGCGTTATCCATTGCGCCACTGGCCCTTCTCATACAAGGCACTGGTATTAACACTACTAGTAATATAGATATATCACACACAGTACAGTATACACGTCTCTGTATACCTATTTTTATTATACATGTAGTGAGTAGAGACGACGGGAGGCTTCCTATTACAGGACGGCCTGACCCACACACACAGCCTCCCCCGGTATGTCATGAAAATCTGCATCCCAAGCAGCTACTGAGCATGTGCCGATTTCAGACAATAGAAATCGAGCGCCGAGCTGCTGCCGACGAACACAGCTTAGTTACATTAACTCCTCACACGCCGATTGATCGGCTGCATCCAGGAGAGACAGCAGGGGGGGTCAGTCTGTATGTCACAAGGGAGGGGATCTATCCGTCTGTGTAGCCAGTGGTGGAGTGAGAGTACTTATAATATTTAAATCAAACTATTTTTTAAAAACTGTGGGGCAGATTCATCAAGAGATACGACGGCGGATCTCCTGATCCGCCGTCGTATCTGTGAGAGCCGACGGTCGGATCTGTGAGATCCCACGGTCGGATCTATGTGACTGATTCATAAGAATCAGTTCTGCATAGATCTCCCTTAGATCCGACTGGTGTAAGTGACTTACACCAGTCGAATCTTAGGCTGTAATCTCCCGCCGGCCGCTAGGTGCCGTCGCTTTTTTTTACACGTCGCATATGCAAATGAGGAGAACCGCCGATTTACGTCCGTACGCCCGCCCGTCGCTCTTTTTCAACGTCGTTTGCATTCGGCTTTTTCCGGCGGATAGCTACCCCTACTAATATGAGGGGTAGCTAATGTTGAGTATGGCCGACGTTCCCGCGCCGAGTTTTAAATTTGTTACGCAAGTACGTCGGGAATACGGATGGCCGTAAGTAACCTAGCCGCCGAAAACAATGACGTCCTAGCGACGTCATTTGGAGCATGCGCACTGGGCTTTTTTGCCGGCAGCGCATGCGCAGTTAAATCGGCGCGGGAACGCGCCTGATTTAAATTGTACACTCCCCCTAGCCGCGGAATTTGCATTCCGCCGGGGGGAGTTAGGATCCGACGGTGCAATTTGCGAGGTAAGTGCTTTATGAATCATGCACTAACCTCGCTAAATTGCACCGGCGGATCGTAAAACAGGTAGATCTGGCGGATCTAAAGATCCACTGATCTACATGAATCTGGCCCTCTGTGTGTACCTTTCCATAAAGATGTAGGGATACCCCTCATTTACCAAGTTACTGGCCCAGATTCACAAAGCACTTACGCCGACGTATAACAAGTTACGCCGACTTAAGTGCAAATGTGCGCCAGACCCACAAACATATGCGCCTAAAAACAGGCTACACCCTGCCGACGTATCTTGCTTACGCCGGCGTAGGGTGGGCGTACATTTAGGCTGGGAGCATGGTGCCGCTCCCATTGATTAGCCATTCAAACATGCAAATGAGGGAAATACGGCGATTCACGAACGTGCCCAGCACATGCTACGCGAGATGCGCGTAAGTTGTACGTCCGGCGTAAAGTTATTCCTCATAAAGGAGGTGCAACCCAGCAACAGACATGCTCAGGTCTGCACCAGGGAACACAAGCGGGCGTATTGTGCGTTGGACGTGTGTCTGGCTGGGCGTACGTTATGTTCACGGCGTACGCCGTGATCCGGCGTAGCTTAGGCAGTTGTGCCGGCAGGGGGGTGCGTCCACGTCACGGCGCAGTTTCGTCATACGTGCCTGTCTGGCGCTTGGCCCATCATTTGCATGGGGTCACGCCCACTTCCACGAGGTACGCCTTCGATACCCACGCCACACTGGCGCAGCGTTGGGAGCACTGGCTTGCTGGATGCAATGCTTGCCTCTCTGCGCTGCGTTGGCGTAGCGTAGTGTTTTCTCTAATGTAATGTGCGCCTTGCTTTCTGTGAATCTGGGCCACTGTCTTTCCATCACAGGCTCTCCCTGCAGATCCCCCTCCATCCCTTTCTGCCTTTATCTTTCCTCCCCTTTCTCTTTACCTCCTGATCGTCTACGGTTTGACATAAATTGAACGCAAGCCTATTCATTAAACCTTTGGGTGCAAGCGCCGCTGTAGGCGATAGCCATTTGCCACGCTCATTACCGCTTTCTTATAAGTGATATGTCAAATGTATTTCTGATGTACTGTTTATTCTGCCAATAAAAACATTTTCAACTCTAAAAAAACCCTGTGTTAGTGATCATTTCACTTTCATTGTTGTGTACAGTACTACATGGACCCTTTATTTAGCGTACAATATAGAATATTACATCTAGGGATAGGGGCGGGTACCATCATGCTTTGTATTAGGATATTGGAAAGGGGGTGTGCCAGGGGCTGCTCCAAATTTGCCCCGCGGTACTGTGAAAGTTGAGGACGATCTCGGTACCCAAGGATTAGGTCAAAGTAAGTATAAAACCCCCTTCGTGCCCAGGCAAAAATTTCAGCTTCCAGCACTGCGTCGCTTTAACTGACAATTGCGCGGTTGTGCGACGTGACTCCCAAACAAAATTGACGTCCTTTTTTTTCCCCACAAATAGAGCTTTCTTTTGGTGGTATTTGATCACCTCTGCGGTCTTTATTTTTTGCGGTAGAAACAAAAAAAAAGCGACAATTTTGAAAAAAAAACACAACGGGCCAGATTCAGATACATTTGCGGCGGCGTAACGTATCGCATTTACGTTACACCGCCGCAAGTTTTACGGGCAAAAGTGCTTGATTCACAAAGCACTTGCCTGTAAAGTTGCGGCGGCGTAGCGTAAATCCCTCCGGCGCAAGCCCGCCTAATTCAAATGATCCGGGTAGGGGGCGTGGACCATTTAAATTAGGCGCTTTCCCGCGCCGAACGTACTGCGCATGCTCCGTTTTGAAATTTCCCGCCGTGCTTTGCGCTAAATGACGTCGCACCGATGTCATTTTTTGAACGTCGACGTGAGTTACGTCCTTTCCTATTCACAGACGACTTGACGCGGGAACGACGGCCATACTTTAACATGGCAGGTCTATCTATACGCCACGAAATAGCAGCTTTAACTATACGCCGGGAAAAGCCGACTAGCGACGACGTAAGAGAATGCGAAGGCCGCGCGTACCTTCGTGATTCGCCGGAAAAAGCTAAATAGCATACCCAAAGTGGAAAACGACGCGAACTCCACCCAGCGGGCGCCGAAGTATTACACCTACGCCTGTCTGATCGAAGCCAAAAGCCGTCGTATCTTGGTTTGAGGATTCAAACTAAAGATACGGCGCGGCAAATTTGAAAGTACGCCGGAGTATCTACTGTACTTGTACTGTGAATCTGGCCCGATATTTTTTACTTTTTTCTATAATAAATATCCCATTTTTTTTCTCAGTTTAGGCCGATACGTATTCTTCCACGTATTTTTATAAAAAATAAATCGCAATAAGCGACTGGTTTGCGCAAAAGTTATAGCGCCTACAAAATAGGGGACAAAATTATGTTTTTTTCTTTTTTTACTAGTAATGGCAGCAATCTGCGATTTTTATTGGGACTGTGACATTACGGCAGACATATCGGACACTTTTGACACATTTTTGGGACCATTCACATTTAAACAGCGAACACTGCTATAAAAATGCACTGATTACTGTATAAATGTGACTGGCAGTGAAGGGGTTAACACTAGGGGGTGAGGAAGGGGTTAAATGTGTAAACTGGGAGTGTTTCTAACTGTGTGTGGGGGGGGGCAACTGACTGGGGGAGGTGACCGATGCCGCGTCCCTATGTACAAGGGACACAGATCGGTCTCTTCTCCCTGACAGGACGTGGATCTGTGTATTTACACACACACAGATCCACGTCCTTGTCTGTGTATCTGCCGATCGCGGGTGCCTGGCAGACATTGTGGCCGCCAGGCAGGCGCAACGGTACTTCAGTGATGACGCGGGAGCGCGCCCCCCAGTGGCCGGAGGACGTCCTCCCGGCAATTGAGAGCCACCTTGCGGCCGTCTTTTGACAATTGGCCGGATGCAAAGTGGTTAAAAAGGTAAAGATACCGTATTTATTGGGGTATAGCGCGCTCCCGCGTATAGCGCGCACCCCTAAAGTTGCAGCGGATTCCTGTGGAAAAAAAGTTTTTTTTGTACTTACAGTTTTGGTGTCTTGTGCGGCGTCCACGTCGGGTCCGGCGTCCGTCTGCGGCTTCGGGTGTCCTCTTCGTCAGGTCCGGCGTCCTTCTGCGGCGTCTTCGCCGCTTGTTTCCCGCTCCGAGTTTGAATACTGCGCCGACATATACAGAGCGCAGTACACTCGTGTATTGTCGGGCAGGCTCGGCAACTCTCACGCTGACGTCCTGTACGTCCAGGACGTGAGCGCGGAAGGAGCCGAGACTGCCCGACTATACCCGAGTGTACTGCGCTCGGTATATGTCGGTGCAGTATTCAAACTCGGCGCGGGAAAGCGGGTATCGGCGTATACCGCGCACCCACGATTTTGCCCTGATTTTCAGGGCAAAAAAGTGTGCGGTATACGCCGATAAATACGGTAATTAAAAACATTTTGTACAGCAGTACATAAATAGTTGTTGCGAAATTGACATAAATGGTTCACAAAGAATAGGTAAACCTCACAGGAATTGTGAGGAATGGAGATTATTATGTCTTGACGTATTCCTCTGCATGTTTTGTGGCTTTGGCCGCTTCTTCAGGAGGAATCAACCATAAAACATCTACAAAAGCAAATACAATCTCATAGGAACATGGTCAAAAATGTGTCTGAACATTAGAAAAACCAAATTTTATGCAATAAACTTAATAATGTTAGAGATTTATATAGTCGTGCATGGCTTACAAATGAAGGCCCAATGGAGCATCAGACAACACAAAAGAGAGGCACCCACCCATTACAGGTAAATCCCCCCCACGGCAGACACGGGAGGCAAATGGTGGTGCAGCAACTAAAAAAAATAAAAAAATTCAATGTTCTAGCAGTGGGTATAACTGGTGGTCTGTGGACAAGAATATACATAAAAAAACAACAAAAGAGGAAAAGGAGGGGGAAGGCAAAAAAGGGAAGAAGAGGGGGAGGGGAAGAGAGAGATGAAGGAAAGGTAAAAAAAAAAAAAAAAAAAAAAAAGGGTAAAAAAAAAAAAAAAAAATGAAGAAAAAAGGTGGGTAAAGTTGGGGGGGGGGGGGGGGGGGGGGGTAGACGGTGGGGGAAAGGAAAATAATGAGAGGAAGGAGGAAAAAAGAAAGGGGGGGAGAGAAAAAGGGGAAGGGAAGGAGAGAAGAAGAGATGAACAGAAAAGGATAAGTTGGGATGAATAACAGAGAAGAAAAAGAAAGAATCACAAGGTAAATATATAAATACGCATATAGAAAAAAGACATACCGTATATATTCGAGTATAAGCCGAGTTTTCAGCACATTTTTTGTGCTGAAAATGCCCCCCCCCCGGCTTATACGCGAGTCTGTGTCTATCTTCAACTTTGTGTGCCTGATCCTGGCCAGCCAAAGGTCCCCTGGACCCCAAACTTGGCACACATGTAGCCCCACTCTTCCTCTACAAGTGTGCAAAGTTTGTTGTCCGGAGGACCACCGTTTTTTTTTTTTTTTCAAACCCGGGCACCCCTTCCATAGACTCCCATGTTAAACGTCAGTCTAGTCACACAGCGCCGGAGATCAGGTAGGGAGATTGGGCACAGTGAGGCATGGACACAGTAGGGCACACAGATGGACACCCTAGGCTTATACTCGAGTCAATACGTTTTCCCATTTTTTGGTGGTAAAATTAGGTGCCTCGGCTTATATTCGGGTCGGCTTATACTCGAGTATATATGGTACATCTGTCCACTAATCAGATAACCAAACCCCCCTAATTAATCACATACGTGAACGTGGAACACCCAGGGGATCAGAGGCAAAGAACCAGAAGCAATGGTGTCCAAGGGCACAGGGTAAGCTTGATTGCCTAGTGAGATAATGTTCAAGGGTCAGTCGCAACCAGTGACAGATCCCCTGCAACTAAAGAGGATGAAAAAGTTGTGCACTGAGAATATATACATATATGGACCGAATATATGAATACAATTTCTGTGTCCTACGGTGGTCGGGCAAATTCTACCCCGATGCAGGTCCCCCTGAAAATGATGCATTGGCCCCAAAAAAATGTGTGTGGCCCCTGGGGGTCCTCCAGTTTCCCTGTACCAAGTTTGGTGTCCCTGGGCAACGTGGTTTGGCTACCAAGGGGGCCCTATATTTAGGCTAGCTTGGCCCACTATGTTAATCTAACGCACAGTCGGGAACTTTGAGGGGCCACAGCTTGGACCCCAAACATGTCCAGGGGCTCGAGCTGTGGGGGCCCGGACTCTTTCAGGGCCTGAGCTGTGACCTCTCAAAGTTTCCAACCATTACTGCGCCATAGATTAACATAGTGGGCCAAGCTAGCCTGAATTTAGGGCCCTGTGGTAGCCGAACCATGGTGTGCAGGGACACCAAAATTGGAACAGGGATACTAGAGGACCCCCAGGGGCCATGACTATTTTTTGGGGGCCAATGCTTCATTTTCAGGGGGACCTGTATGGGGGTAGAATTTGCCTGGCCACTGCAGGACACAGGCATTGAACTCTTCTTATTTTGTGATCATGCAATAAATTACCTATTTGGATGCTACTTTTTGTCAATCCATGGTGTGCTGGCAAATATCTATATTTGACTTGAACCAGTATCCAGCTGGTTGTTGCTGCAGTACCCAAACTTTGAGAGCTTATCCAGGAAAGTGTGTGATTAGAATATGAAGTATTACAGGCATTGAGGAGCCCCGCTCTGCAGGTACTGTTAAATAGTTAAGAGTCCAGAGATTCCTGGAGTACTCAGCACTTCCTGCGCCGTGATACTGCCCGAGGGCCACACACTCCCAAGTGGCCCATGAAAAAGTTGACCAGAACAATTCGGGCTAGTGACCCCAAAATTTTAGGGATAAAGGAGGTCCTCCCCTAATGCTGAGCCAAATTTGGACCACAGGACATGTCCAGGGCCCAAGCTGTGCCCACTCTTAGCTTCCCATACTGCACCAAAAACCCTGACGTGCTAGGTACAGGGATACTAGAGGCCCCCAGAGGTAGACCTCCCCTATCTCTTTGCCAAATTTGGGACCCCAGACATTTGGGTAAAGTATTGCATGACCGAGTAATTGCCAATTAAGGCTGGGTTCACACTAGTGCGAATTGGATGAGGTTTTCCCTGCATCCAATTCGCATGTCAGGAGATCGTGACCGGCTCTCTATGTGCGTCTTTTGTTGTTTCAGCCCAAAATTTGGACCTGAAATGGTGAACGGGACTCACTGGACTCCCTGCTGTGAGCGGCTCCAGTGTGCAGGGTGTACCCAGCCTAAAGCTACTTTCACACTGGAGGAGCTTTGCAGGCGCTATAGTGCTAAAAAATAGCGCCTGCAATGCGCCTAGAAAGAGCCTCTTCTTCCCTTGGGCTTTCACACTGGAGTGGTGCGCTGGCAGGACGGTAAAAAAAAAAAAAAAAAAGTCCTACTAGCCACATCTTTGAGGCTCTGTAGGAGCGGTGAATACACCTCTCCTAAAGCGCTCCTGCCCATTGAAATCAATGGGCAGGGCTATTGAAAAAAGAAAAAAAAAAAGCTTTTCAGTCATTAGTGGCGGTCAAAAGTCACAAAAATGACAGTAAAGCGCCGCTAGAAATAGCAACACTTTACCGCCGACGCCCCCAGTGTGAAAGTAGCACGGTGATGGATAACAAACAATACTATGCTCATAAAGGGGGGTAAAAGCTTCAAAAAGGTCAAAAACAAACTGAAAGACAAAAGTTAAGGAAATAAGCAACAAGACAAAAGTATGAGCAACAATAGGCACTGACCATTTTATTGAAGTTACATAGTTAGTCAGGTTGAAAAAAAAGACACAAGTCCATCAAGTTCAACCATAAGAAATAAAATAATAATAATAATATCATACAATCACATATACCAAATTCTATACCCACAGTTGATCCAAAGGAAGGCAAAAAAAAACAAAAAACAAACAGCAGAGCATGATCCAATTTGCTACAGCAGGGGAAAAAATTCCCTCCTGATCCCCCGAGAGGCAATCGGATTTTCCCCGGATCAACTTTACCTATAAATGTTAGTACTCAGTTATATTATGTTGATTTAGGAAAGTATCCAGACCTTTCTTAACCACATCCATACCGCGTCATTGTAAAATGATGGCGGCAGGAACCCCTCCTCGATCCGGGGGAACGTCATATGATGTCCTGTATTCCCGGCGATCTAGGTCGCGCGCGCCGGCGCCGGGTGCCCGCGATTGTCGGTAATCACGGCAGGAGTGTGGATCTGTCAGCGGTGAGGAGACCAATGTGTGTTCCCAGTACAGAGGAACACACATCGGTCTCCTCCCCTTGAGAGTCCCCTCCTCCCTACAGTTATAACACATCTTAGGGAACATATTAACCCCTTCAACGCCCCCTAGTGGTTAACCCCTTCCCTGCCAGTCACATTTATACAGTAATCAATGCATATTTATAGCATTAATCGCTGTATAAATGTTAATGGTCCCAAAAACGTGTCAAAAGTGTCCGATGTGTTCGCCGCAATGTCACGGTGACAGAAAAAAAAAAAAATAATAATAAAAAATAAAAATAAATCGCTGCCAATACTAGTAAAAAAATTAACAAAATAAAAATGCCATAAATCTATCACCTATTTTGTAGACGCTATAACTTTTGCGCAAACCAATCAATATATGATTATTGCGATTTTTTTTTAACCAAAAATATGTAGAAGAATACGTATCGGCCTAAACTGAGGAAAAAAAATGTTTTTTTTTAAAAAAAATTGTGATATTTATTAAATAAAAAAGTTTTTTTTTTTTAAATTGTCGCTCTTCTTTTGTTTATAGTGTAAAAAATAAAAACCGCAGAGATGATCAAATACCACCAAAAGAAAGCTCTATTTGTGGGAACAAAAAGATAAAAATTGTTTGGGTACAGTGTAGCATGACCGCGCAATTGTCATTCAAAGTGCGACAGTGCTGAAAGCTGAAAATTGGCTTGGGCAGGAAGGTGCGTAAGTGCCCGGTATGGAAGTGGTTAAAGCAATCTACTGAGCTGGCCAGAACCACCTCTGGAGGGAGTCTGTTCCACATTTTCACAGCTCTTACTGTGAAGAAACCTTTCCCTATTTGGAGGTGAAATCTCTTTTCCTCTAGATGTAAAGAGTGCCCCCTTGTCCTCAGTGTTGACCGTAAAGTGAATAACTCAACACCAAGATCACTATATAGACCCCTTATATATTTATACATGTTGATTATATCCCCCCCTAATTCTCCTCTTCTCAAGAGAGAATAAATTCAGTTCCTCTAATCCTTCCTCATAGCTGAGCTCCTCCATGCCTCTTATCAGTTTGGTTGCTCTTCTCTGCACTTTCTCCAGTTCTCCGATATCCTTCTTGAGAACTGGAGCCCAAAACTGGACTGCATATTCCAGATGAGGTCTTACTAATGATTTGTACAGGGGCAAAATTATATCTCTGTCTCTGGAGTCCATACCTCTCTTAACCACTTAAGACCCGGACCTCTATGCAGGTAAAGGACCTGGCCAGTTTTTGCGATTCATGAACTGCGTTGCTTTAACAGACAATTGCGCGGTCGTGCAAAGTGGTTCCCAAACAAAATTGGCGTCCTTTTTTTTCCACAAATAGAGATTTCTTTTGGTGGTATTTGATCACCTCTACGGTTTTTACTTTTTGCGCTATAAACAAAAATAGAGCGACAATTTTGAAAAAAAATATATTTTTTACTTTTTGCTATAATAAATATCCCCAAAAAAGATATATAAAAAAAAAATCATTTTTTTTTCTCAGTTTAGGCCGATACATATTCTTCTACCTATTTTATTTTTTTACCAAAAAAAAAAAAAAAAAAAAAAAAAAAAAAAAAAAAAAAATCGCAATAAGCGTTCATCGATTGGTTTGCGCAAAATTTATAACGTTTACAAAATAGGGGATAGTTTTATTGCATTTTTATTATTATTTTTTTTTTTACTACTAACGGCGGTGATCAGCGTTTTTTTTTTTCGTGACCGCGACATTATGGCGGACACTTCGGACAATTTTGACACATTTTTGGGACCATTGTCATTTTCACAGCAAAAAATGCTATAAAAATGCATTGTTTACTGTGAAAATGACAATTGCAGTTTGGGAGTTAACCACTATGGGGCGCTGAAGGGGTTAAGTGTGACCTTATATGTGTTTCTAACTGTAGGGGGCGGGGCTGGATGTGTGACGTTGTTGATCGTGTTCCCCTATAAAACACACAATCAATGACACTGCCACAACGAAGAACAGGGAAGGTGTGTTTACACACACACACACACACACACCTCTCCCCGTTCTTCCGCTCCGGAGGACCGATCGCGGGACACCGGCGGCGATCAGGTCCGCGGAGCTTCGGACCGGGTCACGTGCACGTGCCGGCGGCGCGACCCCACAAGAATACAAGAAAGCAAAGTCCTTTCTTGTATTAACCACTTAAAGTGGAGTTCCACCCAAAACCCTCTTTTTAGAGGGTTCCAACTCCAACTTCCTCCCGGGCCGCCACGGCCCTCTCCGCAATCATCTGGGACACGTCACAGGTGATTGCTCTGCCAGTCACGGTGTGCAGTGCGGCTCACGCACTGCGCATGCGCGGGCCGCACTGCACACAGTGACTGGCGGAGCAATCACCTGGGACCTGTGAAGCCACATGCGGGCGCCCAGTGTGACAATGCCAGTGCCGCGGAGAGGAGCGGGGCTTCGTTCCCCCTCATCGCTGGATCTTGGGACAGGAAAGTGTACGATTATTAAAAGTCAGCAGCTGCAGTATTTGTAGCTGCTGACTTTTAATATTTTTTTTTTTTTTAGGTGGAACTCCCCTTTAATCACAATGTTTACCAAAAAAAGTTGGGCCATGCTGGGAAACCCACATCCAATTCACAATAGAAATATTCATTGAAATATAATAATAAGTACGCTGAGGAGTGAGGAAACCTACTTACCCCAAACCACCAATAATTAGGAATTACTCCCCCCCCCACACTGGCTACACAGATCACCACCCCCCCAGACTGACACCCCCCACAACAAACTACTGACACCTCAGACTGACCCCGTCCAACTGAAACACCAGACTGAGCCCCCGCCACTAATACACGTAACCCCCAACTGATGACAATGGTAACTGCTACCGGCTCCCCCCCCCCCTCTATGGCAGTTGGGGGGTTAAGTTTGTGTCCCCCCCACAATAGTACTAATGCAGGCCGTGAAATTCAGCATCTACTTTTAATAATACAGGCCATGAAAATCTGTATCCCCTCTAATAATACAGCATCCAGACCCCCCCCAAACTACTGACCCCCACTCCCCACAAACTAAGCATTGACCTCCCACTACAAGATCCTCACCTCCCAACAACTGCCCCCCTCACTCACAAATCTTTGCCCCACAAACTAAATACTGACCCCCCACTTCCCACCAAGAGAGCCACACCTCTGATAGTCTGGATGTCAGGTGACGATCTGACTCCCTCATGACATGCAGACTGCCCCCCCCCCGTGACATACAGGCTGACCCCCCCCCCCGTGACATACAGACTGACCCCCATATGACATGCAGGCTGACCCCTCCCCCCATGCAGACTGACCCCCGTGACATACAGACTGACCCCCCTCCCCCGTGACATGCAGACTGCCCCCCCGTGACATACAGACTGACCCCCCCCCGTGACATACAGACTGACCCCCCCTATGACATACAGGCTGACCCCCCCCCGTGACATACAGACTGACCCCCCTCCCATGTGACATACAGACTGACCCCCCCTATGACATACAGGCTGACCCCCCCCCGTGACATACAGACTGACCCTCCCATGTGACATACAGGCTGTGTGTAGCCTATACAGCTTGTCGTCACACCCAGCCTGTGTCCCCCTCTGTCACCCAGAAGGAGTCAGGTCCAGGTTCGGTCTCTCTGTCTCTCCTGGAAGCAGCCGATCACTCGGCATTTCAGGAGTTTGAGAATGTTATGTAACTCTGCTGTATTCGTCGGCAGTAGCCGCTACACCGGAAGTGACGTCAGGCGCGGGAGATTCGGGGGTCAGCACTGGATAGTGGAGCGCTGAGGTGAGGAAGAAGAGTGCAATATACTAATATATAGTCCTAGTGTCAGTGTATGTACAGTAACAGTATACACATAGATGTCCACCCATTGTATTGTATTGTCAGGGGTCCCCACCACACACCATGGAGGAGAAGATCCTGTCCCTGGCGGCTGAGAAGAAATCCGACGGACTTCACAAGTATCTGCAGAGCGTCAGAGATACCGAGGTATAAAAATCTCCTTCTCACCTACCTTTACTACTTACCTCTACTACTTACCGGCGCTACCAGCCTCTACTACTTACCTTTACTACCTACCTCTACTACCTACCTCTACTACTGACCTCCTTTACTACCAACCTCTACTACTTACCTTTACTACCAGCCTCTACTACTTACCGGCGCTACCAGCCTCTACTACTTACCTTTACTACCAGCCTCTACTACCAACCTCTACTACTTACCACCTTTACCAACCTCTACTACTTACCGGCGCTACCAACCTCTACTACTTACCTTTACTACCAGCCTCTACTACTTACCGGCGCTACCAGCCTCTACTACTTACCACCTTTACTACCCACCTCCTTTACCAACCTCTACTACTTACCTTTACTACCAACCTCTACTACATACCTTTACTACCTACCTCCTTTACCAACCTCTACTACTTACCTTTACTACCAACCTCTACTACTTACCTTTACTACCAACCTCTACTACTTACCTTTACTACCAACCTCTACTACTTACCTTTACTACCAACCTCTACTACTTACCTTTACTACCTACCTCCTTTACCAGCCTCTACTACTTACCTTTACTACCAACCTCTACTACTTACCTTTACTACCTACCTCCTTTACCAGCCTCTACTACTTACCGGCGCTACCAGCCTCTACTACTTACCTTTACTACCAGCCTCTACTACTTACCTTTACTACCTGCCTCTACTACTTACCTTTACTACCAGCCTCTACTACTTACCTTTACTACCTGCCTCTACTACTTACCTTTACTACCTGCCTCTACTACCTATCTCCTTTACCAACCTCTACTACTTACCTTTACTACCTACTTTACCAACCTCTAATACTTACCTTTACCACCTACACTACTTACCTCTACTGCTTACCTTTACTACCAGCCTTTACTACTTACCTCCTTTACCAGCCTCTACTACCAGCCTCTACTACTTACCTTTACTACCAGCCTCTACTACTTACCTTTACTACCAGCCTCTACTACTTACCTTTACTACCTACTTTACCAACCTCTACTACTTACCTTTACTACCTACCTTTACTACCTACCTCTACTACTTACCACCTCTACCAGCCTCTACTACCTCTACCAGCCTCTACTACTTACCTTTACTACCTACCTCCTTTACTACCAACCTCTACTACTTACTTACCTCCTTTACTACCAACCTCTACTACCTACCTCCTTTACCAACCTCTACTACTTTCCTCCTTTACCAACCTCTACTACTTACCACCTTTACTACCAACCTCTACTACTTACCACCTTCTACTACTTACCACCTTTACTACCAACCTCTACTACTTACCTCCTTTACCAACCTTCTACTATTTACCTGTACTACCTCCCTGTACCGCTGTCCTCGCTGTACCCCCCTCCCTGTCCCGCTGCCCTCCCCCCTCCCCCCTCCCTGTCCCGCTGCCCTCCCCCCTCCCTGTCCCGCTGTCCTCCCCCCTCCCTGTCCCGCTGTCCTCCCCCCTGACCTTGGCCAGTGCAGATTTAAACCCAATTTCTCACAGTCCAGTGACTGCTGGATACAAAAACCCTTTACCATCCCCCTATACCATCAGAGCCCAGGTCAGGGCTTCTCTACTACCTAGGGAGGAGAAGGACCTACCTGGTGCTCCCTCTCCACATTCCTCTCACAAATGATCCTCTCTAGGCAGGCTGTTGTGATAACCCTCAGCTAGCCACGCCCCCGCTCGCTAGTATTGACCAATCGGAGGAGGTAGGGGGAGGATCATCTGGTGTCAGTGGCAAAAGTCCTGATGTCCGTGACGGAGTCTGATTTTTGTGATTTTTGCCCGGGACAGGCTCAGACGGGACATTGGTCTGATTTCCGGGAATGTCCCGTGCAAATTGGGACTGTTGGCAAGTATGTACTACTATCCTTCTCACCTGTACTACTAGGGGGAAGTCTAAGGCCTCATTCACATACACCTATATACAGTATATCGTGCACCCACAAGGGGGCAGTGTTTACCTATTACCCATTGCCAGCGGCCTATCAAAATCAATGACAGGCTGAAATAAGCAACAACTATAAGCTGATCAGTCTCATTCACATGGGGCATGTTACAGCATACACCGGGGCTCGACAAACCCCGGGCGCCAGGTCGTAATTGCGAATAGAATTAGCGGCCTGGGGCGGCACAGCTGGGGTACCCTGTCTCTGTACGCACTTGCGATCGCGTCGGGCCGCGCCGGCCGGTAATTGAGGCCGCGGCTTTGCGGCCTTCTGCAGTCATATGGTTCCTTCTGGAATCTGGCGCCTTCTTGTGGTGGCAGTTGGTATGACAAGACAACCAGCAATGCTAATGAAGCTTCCCTGCCGGTTTCCATCTCCTTCCCTTTACCTAGAAGTTAGAACCCCCACACATTATATATATTTTTTTATTCTAACACCCTAGAGAATAAAATGGCGGTCGCTGCAATACTTTCTGTCCCACTGTATTTGCGCAGCGGTCTTAGAAGCGCACTTTTTTGGGAAAAAATACACTTTTTTTAAATAAAAAAATAAGACACCAGTAAAGTTAGCCCAATTTATTTTATATTGTAAAGATAAGATACGCTGAGTAGAATGATACGCAACATATCACGCTTCGGAATAGCGTCTGCTCGTGGAATGGCGACAAACTTTTACCTTTTAACCTCTTTACCACCGGGCTTTTTTTTCAGATTCGGTGTTTACGGTGTTTTTTTACGGTGTTTTTTTGCTAGAAAATTACCTAAAAACCCCCAAACATTATATATATTTTTTTCTAACACCCTAGAGAATAAAATGGCGGTCATTGCAATACTTTTTGTCACACCGTATTTGCGCAGCGGTCTTACAAGCGCACTTTTTTTGGAAAAAAATCACTTTTTTGAATTAAAAAATAAGACCACAATAAATTTTGCCCAATTTTTTTATATATTGTGAAAGATAATGTTACGCCGAGTAAAATGATACCCAACATGTCACGCTTAAAAATTGCGCCCGCTCGTGGCATGACGTCAAACTTTTACCCTTAAAAATCTCGATAGGCGACGTTTAAAAAATTCTACAGGTTGCATTTTTTGAGTTACAGAGGAGGTCTATTGCTAGAATTATTGCTCTCGCTCTAACGATCGCGGCGATACCTCACTTGTGTGGTTTGAACACCGTTTTCATATGCAGGCGCTACTCGCGTATGCGTTCGCTTCTGTGCGCAAGCTCGTCGGGACGGGGCGCTTTAAAAAATTTTTTTTTTGTTTTCTTATTTATTTAGTTTATAATTTTTTACACTGAAATAAAAAAAAATAAAAAAATTAATCACTTTTATTCCTATTATAAGGAATGTAAACAGCCCTTGTAATAGAAAAAAGCATGACAGGTCCTCTTAAATATGAGATCTGGGGTCAAAAAGACCTCAGATCTCATAATTAGACTAAAATGCAAGAAAAAAAAAAATTGAAACTGTCATTTTTTAAAATGACAAAAAAAATATGTTTCTTTAAGACGCTGGGCGGGACTGACGTTTTGACTTGACTTCCGCCCAGCGGAGCTATGGGGACGGGCGAAGGAGATTTTTCCTTCAGTCTCGTCCCCGCTCAGCTGCCGAACAGTCGCGATTTCCTCCGCCGCTACCGACGGCTCCGGTAAGGGCGCGGGTGAGCGACGGAAGGGGGGGGGGCCCTCTCCCGCCACCGATAACGGCGATCTTGCGGCGAATTCGCCGCGGAGACCGCTGTTATCGTGTACAGGACCGCCCACTGAAGAGATGGATATCTTGGTTGTGGCAGCAGCTGCTGCCGCTACCGAGATATCCATCTTTAACCACTTGCTTACTGGGCACATAAACCCCTTTCGTTCCCAGGCGAAATTTCAGCTTACGGCACTGCGTCGCTTTAACTGACATTTGCGCGGTCGTGCGACGTGGCTCCCAAACAAAATTGGCGTCCTTTTTTCCCCACAAATAGAGCTTTATTTTGGTGGTATTTGATCACCTCTGCGGTTTTTATTTTTTGCGCTATAAACAAAAAAAGAGCGACAATTTAAAAAAAATATATTTTTTTTTTACGTGCTGCTATAATAAATATCCCAGTTTTTTTTTTTTTAATTTTTTTTTTTTTCTCAGTTTTTTTTTATTATTTTTTTTTTTACTAGTAATGGCGATGATCTGCGATTTTTTTTGGGGCTTGCGATATTGCGACGGACGAATCGGACACTTTTGACACAAATTTGGCGCCATTCACATTTATACAGCGATCAGTGCTATAAAAATGCACTAATTACTGTATAAATGTGACTGGCTGTAAATGCGATGCGCCGGGACACTGTTTACCCGCTGCGCGCCCCCCAGTGGCGCGCGCGGGTAATGCTATTAAATGACGTCCAAAGACGTCCTGTTGGCACTTGAGAGCCGCGCTGTTGACGTCTTTTGTCAATAGCGCGGGTCTCAAGTGGTTAAAAAGAGGACGTCTTTTTGACTATGGGGCGGTGGTCAAGAGGTTAAAATCTCCATAGGCGACGTTTAAAAAAAATTCCTACAGGTTGCGTGTTTTGAGTTAGAGGAGGTCTAGGGCTAGAATTATTGCTCTCGCTCTAACGATCGCGGCGATACCTCACATGTGTGGTTTGAACACCACTTTTATATGCGGGTGCTTCTCACGTATGCGTTTGCTTTAGCACGCGAGCTAGGCGAGACGGGAGCGCGTTCCTGGCTTCTAACTTTTTTAGCTGGCTCCTAGATTCCAAGCAAATTTGTCAAGCCCTGGCGTACACTCATGGGGATGCGCAGGTGTCATGTGCATTCCATGAGCAGGCAGTCCCATGCATTTCATCAGATTGTTAGTACAGCGGCTCCGGACTGAGCTGATAGTGTGTAATAGGCTAAAGTCCCGCTGTCTTCAATCACGGCAGAACCGATGGGGGCGGGGGAGTGCATCTGATCCAGGAAGAAAGCCGCGATGTACATGTACGTTGCAATGCCAGCACGAGTCGCCCGTCCCCAGTTTCTGTACACATTCGTCTAAAGGTTATTACTTGTATCCCTAATTCTGGATCTCCAAGTTCCATACATCCATAGGAGGACCAGTATTATGTAGTCTAGATATGTGCTTGCAATTTCCCAGCCATTCCAATAATGCTTGCTTGGAAAGAATGCTGTTTTTTTTCACAATGGTTTATAATGGAGAAAGGTATATTCATAATACTGTTTCTTGTCTTAGCTTGTATCCATTATAACAAAGCACGCAATTAAGGGGAAAGAGTCTGGAGCACTACTGCGCAGTATTTTCAAAGGTAAGTACATATGTAGAAAAACCACAACACTGCATGTTCACACAGAATGCTGTATTGACATACATGGGATATATTTTCAAAGTGTATTTCAAACTTGCATGTTATGGATGGAAGATTTTTGTGAGTTAAAGTGGTTGTAAACCTCAGACATGAAATCCGAACAAAGCATATGCCATTATACTGTGTACCTGTACCGCTGTCCTCCCGCTGACCTTCCCCCGTACCCCTGACCTTCCCCGTACCCCTGACCTTCCCCGTACCCCTGACCTTCCCCCGTACCCCTGACCTTCCCCCGTACCGCTGACCTTCCCCCGTACCGCTGACCTTCCCCTGTACCGCTGACCTTCCCCCGTACCGCTTTCCTCTTCCTGACTTCCCCCGTACCGCTTTCCTCTTCCTGACCTCCCCCGTACCGCTGTCCTCTTCCTGACCTCCCCCGTACCGCTTTCCTCTTCCTGACCTCCCCCGTACCGCTGTCCTCTTCCTGACCTCCCCCCGTACCGCTGTCCTCTTCCTGACCTCCCCCCGTACCGCTGTGCTCTTCCTGACCTCCCCCGTACCGCTGTGCTCTTCCTGACCTCCCCCGTACCGCTGTGCTCTTCCTGACCACCGCTGTGCTCTTCCTGACCTCCCCCGTACCGCTGTGCTCTTCCTGACCTCCTCCGTACCGCTGTGCTCTTCCTGACCTCCCCCGTACCCTTCCTGACCTCCCCCGTACCGATGTCCTCTTCCTGACTTCCCCCGTACCGCTGTCCTCTTCCTGACCTCCCCTGTACCGCTGTGCTCTTCCTGACCTCCCCCGTACCGCTGTGCTCTTCCTGACCTCCCCCGTACCGCTGTTCTCTTCCTGATTTCCCCCGTACCGCTGTCCTCTTCCTGACCTCCCCCGTACCGCTGTGCTCTTCCTGACCTCCCCCCGTACCGCTGTGCTCTTCCTGACCTCCCCCGTACCGCTGTGCTCTTCCTGACCTCCCCCGTACCGCTGTGCTCTTCCTGACCTCCCCCGTACCGCTGTGCTCTTCCTGACCTCCCCCGTACCGCTGTGCTCTTCCTGACCTCCCCCGTACCGCTGTGCTCTTCCTGACCTCCCCCGTACCGCTGTGCTCTTCCTGACCTCCCCCGTACCGCTGTGCTCTTCCTGACCTCCCCCGTACCGCTGTGCTCTTCCTGACCTCCCCCGTACCGCTGTGCTCTTCCTGACCTCCCCCGTACCGCTGTGCTCTTCCTGACCTCCCCCGTACCCTTCCTGACTTCCCCCGTACCGCTGTCCTCTTCCTGACTTCCCCCGTACCGCTGTCCTCTTCCTGACTTCCCCCGTACCGCTGTCCTCTTCCTGACTTCCCCCGTACCGCTGTCCTCTTCCTGATTTCCCCCGTACCGCTGTCCTCTTACTGATTTCCCCCGTACCGCAATATTAGCTGTGACTGCGCAAAGGCCCATCCAAACCCCCTCACCTGAATGTAAACACATGCTCATTTTTGCAGTGAGGTGGGCTGTACTAAGACATCATTTTAATGAACAAACAAATCCACCTTTTCAATCTTTGACAAAGCAGCGCACAACGTACAGATACAGTGGTACCTTGGATTACGAGCATCATTTGTTCCGGAAGAATGCTTGTAATCCAAAAGCACGTGTATATCAAAGCGAGTTTTCCCATAGGAAATAATGTAAACTCCGATAATCCGTTCCAGTGGCACTGCTAGTGTATGCAGTACCGCAGGGTTTGACAAATTTGCTTGGATTCTAGGAGCCAGCTAAAAAAGTTAGGAGCCAGATATGCGCCCCATCCCGCCGAGCTCGCGTGCGGAAGCGAACACATACGTGAGTAGCGCCGGCATATGAAAGCGGTGTTCAAACCACACATGTGATTGGTAGAGCGAGAGAAATAATTCTAGCCCTAGACCTCTTCTGTAACTCAAAACATGCAACCTGTAAAAAAATGTAAATGTCGCCTATGGAGATTTTAAAGGGTAAAAGTTTGTCGCCATTCCACGAGCGGACGCTATTTTGAGGCATGACGTGTTGGGTATCAATTTACTTGGCGTAACATTATCTTTCACAATATAAAAATAAATTGGGCTAACTTTACTGTTGTCTTATTTTTTCATTACAAAAAGTGTATTTTTTCAAAAAAAAGTGCGCTTGTAAGTTCGCTACGCAAGTACGGTGTGACAGAAAGTATTGCAACGACCGCCATTTTATTCTCTAGGGTGTTAGAATAAAAAATATATATAATGTTTGGGGGTTCTAATTAGAGGGATGGAGATGGCACTGAAAACACAGGGGAAGCTCCATTAGTCTTGTCATGCCAACGGCTACCACAAGATGGCGCCAGATCACAGAAGGAAGCATAGGCCTGCAGAAGGCAGCAAAGCCGCAGCCTCAATTACCGGCCGGCGCGGCCCGACGCAATTGCGCGGCAGGGGAGGTGGGGGCGCACAGATAAACAGGCCGGTAATTGATTGAGGACGCAGCTTTGCGGCCTTCTGCAGGCCTATGCTTCCCCAGGCGCCAGGTCGCTAATTCTAGTCGCAACTGCGACCTGGCGCCCGGATTTCGTTGAGCCCTGCAGTACCGCATGTAACTAGAGGTGGGGGGGGTGCCGGATACATTCGGAAATATTCAGAGAGCACTCGGAGCCACTTGGATGCACTCGGGAACGGAGTGTTTCCATGCAGCTCCGAGTGTCACCAGCGCTCCCGCCCAAATGCGGTACTGCACACCCCAGACTAAGCATGTGCAGAGTGCCTCCTAGGGCCCTGTCCAATCAAGAGATGGAATTGGGACAGTGGAAGAAGGGGAGGATCAGAGTAGACAGGATCAAACTGCCTTTTTACACAATGCAGAGGATTAACCCCTTAGGTTCCACAGTGAGTATAACAAGCATGCTTTACTGCTTATACAGACTGATATTACTCTTGTGGGTTTAGTAACACTTTAAAGTGGAGGTTCACTCTAAAAAAAAATTCTAACAATACATTGAGAAGACTGATTACACTGCGGATATGCTGTTTTTTTTTCAAAAAAAAATTCGTACATACCTCGTTTTCGCCGTTTCATCCCTCGGCTTCCGGGTATGATTCTTGCTGGACTGGGCGTTCCTAGTTGATTGACGTTCCTCCGAAAGGCGCATACTGCGCGTCACGACTTTCCGACAGAAGCCGAACGTCATTGCGCAGGCACCGTATAGAGTCGGCTCTATACGGCGCCTGCGCAGCGACGTTCGGCTTCTTTCGGAAAGTCGTGACGAGCAGTATGCGTCGGTCGGAGGAACGTCAATCAACTAGGAACGCCCAGACCCGCAAGAATCATACCCGGAAGCCGAGGGATGGAACGGAGATAACGAGGTATGTACGAAAAAAAAAAAAAAAAAACAGCATATCCGCAGTGTAATCAGTCTTCTCAATGTATTGTTAGAATTTTTTTTAGGGGGAACCTCCACTTTAATATTTTATTCTGTCTGCAGTCAATTATTTCCTGCAAGCACTAATTATTTTGTATATCCTGCCAGGGTCTCCATGTACAGAGGATGTTGCTGTTCGCCGGAGGTTAGCAGTCTATAAGCACTGCATAGACCTTGTTGAGTCTGGAGATCTCCAGAGAGAAGTGGCTTCTGAGATTGTGGGGCTGTTAATGCTAGAGGTGAGAAAAAATGGACATTCTTATTTTTACTGATATCTCCGTTATGGAGCCGGATGTAGTTCTGTTACCTAACCATTTATTCAAATGTCAAATAACCAAAGGGCTAATGCTGTGTCCTCTTCTTATACCTTTTTCTAGTTTTTTTTGTCCTTTTTTTATTTATTTAAATTTTTTTATGTATTGCATCACATTTTTCTGGTTAGTTCAATTTTTGCTTAGTTCTCTCTATACTTACCATAATCAAATTCATGATATTGCAAATAATTTGCATTTGAATTTCCTTTTGATCTACCCCTTCTCCTCACTTCCTGCAGGTTTATTTTGTAGAACAGTTCTACAAGTGTTGCAAAAAAGCAATCTATTGTTTCTATATACTAAAGTGAAACTACACTGCATCTGAGCACCACCAACCAAAAATGCTATTTAATTCATTTTTTTTTTTTCAATACGTTTTTATGAAAGTGGATGTAAACCCGAAATTTTTATTAATTTTTTTTTTTTTTTATGTCACAATGTATATTATAAGATTTCCTATCATTTGTGCCCAGTCTTGCCACACAGCAATTCTCTTTTATTGTTCAGTGAAATAAAACGGACTTAAAGTGGATGTAAACCCCCCAAAAAAAAATAAGATAAAATATAAGATTTCCTATCATCTGTGCCCAGTCTTGCCACACAGTTAATCCAGCGCTGAGCAATCATCTTTTATCGTTCAGTAAAATACAACAGACTTCCAGATGTGTAAAAGTAGGGCTGCTTTACAAAAGTGTAACTAAGCAACGGGAAACTAACGTAGCGGCGACGTAGCGAACGCGAAACAGCTTTGAGGATCGACGTAACTCCTCATTAGCATACCCCCAGCGGCGGTCGCGGTACTGCATCTTAAGATCCGGCAGTGTAAAACTATTACACATGTCGGATCTTCTGTCTATCTCTTGGAAACTGATTCTGTGGATCAGTTCCAAAGATAGAAACAGGGATACGACGGCGGAACAGCAGATCCGCCTGCGTATCTCTTTTGAGGATCTGGCCCTAAGTTTCCCTGTCTCGAGAAAGGCACTGATGAGGCTGCAATGATGGGTGGGCATGCTGGGATGTGTAGTTCCTGGGCTGACACAGGGGGATGGGAAAGTAACAGACGAAACTCACCTTTTTTCCCCCTGTCTGCAGTGTGCTGCTGGCTATGTGCAGGATTGCCCAGTGGAGAGGAGATCAGGGAGCTGCAGCAGGCATCATCCGGATGGGTTCTTCACACATGGCAGGAGTTCTGAGGCTCGCTGGATAGGGGGGGAGGAGCCAAGAGATGGGAGGACATTGGACCGCCTACTGACCATGGTCATTTAGCCATGGCTGGGTGCGGTGGGCTCCATTACATTGACAGGACCCCGGGCAGCTGCTGCTGGCCTGACTGCCCCCCCCCACGCACACGGGGCGGACCGCTTTCCTCGTTGGTACCTCATTGCCATGCTACAGAAAGCTGTTGGGACTCGGGAGACACAGTACTGGGTGTACCCCCCCTGCCCTTGGTTCCCGTACACCCAGGGGTACCACGGGATGAGAAACCCTAGTCTAGGGAATAACGTCACTTTATTTTTCTGTGTTGCATCCCCTCTGCTCCAGAATAAATGGACAGAAATCAAAATCGTAGCTAATATTAGAAGTTTTTATTTTATTTTATGTTTATGTTGTTGTCCAGCAATACTGTGCTAGCAGGTTTATTTTTAGGTATTGTGTCATTTACTTTATACCTAGCGCAGCAGATTTGTGTTTGTTCAAATATTAGGATATGCCAAGCATACTTACAATTAAAATAGTCATTTGAATATGGAATACTCCCCCTAATCCAGTATAAATGGTCACCCTGACAAAATGAATGCAAACTTTTTATTTATGTACCTTTTTTTTTTTTTTCTCGTTCAGGTTCATCACTTACCAGGAGCGTCCCTTCTTGATTTGGCAAACTTGTATGTTGAAGCGGTGAAAGCGGGAAGCCTGTCCAATGGGAAGTCTTTGGAACTGTTCCCTAATGTGCTTAAAGCTCTCTCATCAAAAGAATCTTTAGTTTATGGCAATGGTAACATAAACTTTTTCTATTAAACCATTTGAGTGCACTGAGCCTAGGCTAGCCATACATATTAAATTCCCTTGAATTTGCTAAAACAATGTAATGCGCGGGCCTTCGTTACAATTCATTGTATCCTATCAGGCAGGCAAATATGCGGCCTCTCAGTGGGTGGGCCTTGATGTCGAGCGGCCGCATATTTGCATACCAAAATGTAAAAAAAACCTGTACCAAGAGTGTGTTCCCTGCGTGCTGCCGACACCTAACGGATAATTATTTTCCGATCATGTGACCGATATGACAACCAATCACAGCGGTTACATTATCATAATCCTCGCCTCTCGGCATCAGAAACCGGCGTTAAGGGGTTAAGTAACTAAATGACATTTTCTTTTAAAAAATATTTATTGAGATTTTTTTTAAATAACATACAGCGCAGGATTTCAATTTACTGTATTTATTGGCGTATAACACTCACTTTTTTACCCTGAAAATAGAAGGTAAGCTGTGCCTGCGTGTTATACGCAGGGGGCTGTGGAAAGTTTTTTTCCTGAAAATTCCCTCTTAGGCTGCATTCACACCTGAGTGTAGGTCGTTCGGTCGCGCGTATTCATGCTTATTTGCGTGTTTGCATACAGCGTCGCCTGACGTTTTTGTACTTCGACGTTTTTTATTTTAGCCAATAGAAAAAATTATCATCTTTTCATCACTTGTTATGCTATGTTGGTAGATTTTTTTATCTTCTGCCTGGGTGAAATGTTCTATTGATTAAAGCGACAAAACGCCCGTAGCAAATGCTCGTTGTCGTGCTAGTCGCTTGAATCGAGCGTTTCCATTACTTTCTATGGGAAATAGAAACGCTCAAAAACGCCCAAACCGCCCGATTCGCGGTCCGGAACTTGTTTGAGCTTCAGGCGTTCGGCGTCAGGCGTTTTGTAGTGGAGATGTGAACCATCTCCATAGGGAATAATGTATTGTTTCCCCTCTAGCGTTTTTGAGCGTCGCGCTTCAGGCGACAAAACGCTCAGGTGTGAATGCAGCCTTAAAGTTAGGGTGCGTGTTATACGCCTGTGCGTGTTATATGCCGATTAAATACGGTAATTTTATTTCCTGGAGTTACCTGACACTTGTTATGTGTGCTTTTTTTTCTAAGGAAGCATGTGTTCACTTTTAATACCATTAATAAGGTGTGCATACTAGCAAAAAATCTATTATAATCCTGAAAATTTAGCCAAATACCGTATTTTTTTTCCCTCTCTCTCTGGGTGAATCTTAAGACGAGGGAAAAAATAAAATGACTGTCTGATACTAGAAGGGCCCCCTCTATAAAATTTCAGGGTAAAGGAGAAGTATATAAGTACAAATGGTGTTCTGGGTTGTGGACAATAGATGGATTTTAATAATTCAAGCACATATCCAGTGTTATGCAGAATATTAAAACCATTTTTTTTTTTTTTTTTTTGAATCCTGACTCACTTTTATGACACACTCTTTTCTTTTTAAGGCGAACTAACAGGAGAGGAGTGCAAGAAGCAGATTATCAATAGTCTCTGCTCTAGCAGGTACGGGTTTGTCCTTGTATGCATGTTACTAAAGCTGACCATACATCGTTCAGTTTTTTTCATTCCTGAACCTATTCCCCCTACCACACATTTAAAGTGGATGGTGAATTCTCCCCCCTGTGCTATTGTATTCTGACAGTGGGGGGGGGGGGGGGACTTCCCTGCTATCAGAATACACAGATCAGCGTTGCAGCCATTGGCTGTAGCTGCTGATTGAGCAGCTTTTTTAAATCCAACAGGACATTTGAACAGAAGTCGATCAGTAGATGGACTTCTGTCCAACTGCAGTGGCCACACACGGCCGGTCCCTGCAGAACTGGATGAATTGCGATCCATCTATGGCCACCTTAAGGCTCCTTAGATTGGGTGCCAATTTGTGTTTGGATTATACCTTGTCTTTTCTTAAACCTTTTGTATTGAACCCCACTGTAAACTCTGTTGCTGCATTTTCAAATATTTTAGATTTTTACCTGGAGTACATAGAGCAGTTAAAGTGGTTGTAAACCTTAGACATGAAATACAAACAAATTAAATCCCTCTGTAGTGTGTACTTGTCTTAATTACAAGTGCTAAGGCCCCATACACACTATCAGATTTTCTGCAGATTTTTGTCTTCAGATTTACCAAAACTATGTAATATGAGGTCAAAAAAGAGTTTCAATTTGTATGCAATCAGGCAGGCCCTTGCACTACATGGTTTTGGTAAATCTGAAGACAAAAATCTGAAGAAAATCTAATAGGGCTGGATTCAGAAAGATCAGCGGATCTTTCTGCTGGCGTAACGTATCTCAGATACGTTACGCCGCCGTAACTTTGGGCGCAAGTTCCGTATGCAGAAAGAACTTGTGCCCTTAGTTACGGCGGCGTAGCGTATGTGTGGCGGCGTAAGCCCGCCTAATTCAAATGGGGATGTTGGGGGCGTGTTTTATTTAAATTTCACTTGACCCCCGCGCATTTGACGGTTTTTGTGAAAAAATCCCAGTGTGCATGCTCGAAATTACGCGGCAAAGCCTCATTGGTTTCGACGTGAACGTAACTTACGCAAATCCCTATTCGCGAACGACTTACGCAAACAACGTCAAATTTTCAAAACTCGGCGCGGGAACGACGTTCATACTTAACATTAGCTACGCCTCATATAGCAGGGGTAACTATACGCCGGAAAAAGCCTAACGCAAACTACGTAAAAAAATGCGCCGGCGGGATGTACGTTTCTGAATCGGTGTAAATACCTATTTACCATATTCAATGCGTAACTATACGGAAGCGCCACCTAGCGGCCAGCGTGATTATGCAGCCTAAGATACGACAGTGTAAGACACTAAGGCCCCGTACAGACGAGGGGACATGTCCGATGAAAACGGTCCGCGGACCGTTTTCATCGGACATGTCCGCTCGGAGATTTCGGTCTGATGGCTGTACACACCATCAAACCGAAATCCCCGCGGACAGAGAACGCGTTGACGTAGACGACACCGACGTTCTCTATCGCGCGAGTTCAATGCTTCCACGCATGCGTCGAATAAATTCGACGCATGCGCGGGATTTCGGTCCGCTGGTTAGACGTACTAACCAGCGGACATGTCTGACGGACAGCTCTCCAGCGGACAAGTTTCATAGCATGCTAAGAAACTTTAGTCCGCTGGAAATCTGTCCGCTAGTCTGTACACACGATCGGATCTGTCCTCTGAAACTGGTCCGCGGACCAGTTTCAGCGGACTTGTCCGGTCGTGTGTACGAGGCCTCACACCAGTCGGATCTTAGGGATATCTATGCGTAACTGATTCTCTGAATCAGGCGCATAGATACGACTGCCGGCACTGAGAGATACGACGGCGTATCAGGAGATACGCCGTCGTATCTCCTATCTGAATTCGGCCCATAGTGTGTATGGGGCTCTAGTGTCACTTTTATCTGCTGCCTGGTTCCTCTGCTGTCTTTGATTCACTTCTGACAAGTTTTCCTGACACCAAGAGAAAAATGGTGACAGGGGAGGGAACTCCAGCTGATTGACAGCCTCAGCTCTGGGCCCGTCCCTCTCCTCCCTCCAATCAGCTCTCTGAGCTCTCCTCCCCACTTAGCTCTGCAGAGTGCAACTTCAGCCCCCCCCCCTTTTTGCTGAGCTCTCAGACAAGCTTTATAATTTAGTAATTTGAACAGATGTAGAGAAGAGAGGGCTGCAGATAGACAGGTATAATTTATGTAGGAGGGGTTGTTTCATCTCTGTGTATCATTTGAGGCCAGTGACTTCACTGGGTGTATGTAAGGGTTGGTAACCACTTTCATTTTCAAATTATTTCAAGTTTATGATCGTGTTGGTGGTAATATCTATTTGTGCTGCCTGAGTTGAGCAATCCGATGGCCAGAACTGGAATTTTTTTTAATTGATTGCATATTTAGATATAATGCATGTATTTTTTTTTAGTGTCTGCTTTATTTTTTCAGATGGGACCGGAAATGTGTAATTTTTCTTACTTCAATGTTTAGGTAAGATTACTTAAGCAGTCAGTATTCATATCCTTTTGATTGCCTGGTATGTTATATATATATATATATATATATATATATATATATATATATATATATATATATATAATGTATGTGTGTGTGTGTGTATATGTATGTGTATATATATATATATATATATATATATATATATACACACTGTATAATTTCTAAGTTCTACTTTCACTTTGCAAATCTGTCTCTTCCTGGCCCTTCCCCAATGAGATCCCACTTCCAACACACACACATTGGTCTTTCCCCGATATCCCTTCTCCAGCACACACATTTAGCCTGGATTCACACCTATGCAGTTTTAGTGCTTTTTGCATTTTGCAGATTTGCACTACAGTCCATTTAACATGGTTTCCTATGGAACACGTTCTGCAGTGCAAATCTGCAAAATGCAAAAAGCACTAAAACTGCATAGGTGTGAATCCAGCCTTAAACACACACTGACCAGTGTCTTTCCCCAGTATCTCTTCTCGAGCACACACATTGGACTTTCGTCGGTATCCCTTCTCCAGCACACACATAGGTCTTTCCCCCGATATCCCTTCTCCAGCGCACACACGCATTGTTCTTTCGCCGGTATCCCTTCTCCAGCACTTACACATTGGTCTTTCCCCCCGATATCCCTTCTTCAGCACACACACACATTGGTCTTTCCCCCCGATATCCCTTCTCCAGCACACACACACACACACACACATTGGTCTTTCCCCGGTATACCTCCTTGAGTGCACACTTTCCAGTTTCTTTACCAGAAAATCTTATATCTGCAGACACACACTTTCACCACAAAAATTGCATTTTGAAAAGTTGCCATGTCTTCCCCATAGGCACTGCACACTGAGCCCAGACTCACCGGGGTTGATTTACTAAAACTGGAGACTAGGGCTGCAACTAACGATTATTTTCATAATCGATTAGTTGGCCGATTATTGTTTCAATTAATCGGTTAAAAACAAAAAAAGGAATTTTGCGGTGATTTGCATTTTTTAAAAACATTTTTGGGCAGATTAAAAAACACAAATTGCCGCAAACACACATTACATGCTTTTCTGCAGCTTCTGCATTGAAGTATATTGAACCAAAAAAACAAAATGGCACCATTTTGCGTTAAAAAAAAGTCCTTGCCCTTTCCAAATAGGCAGCAGCTGAAAATAATCATGGATGTGAACGTGTCCCATAGGAAACCATGTGAATGAACTGTAGTGTGTTTCTGCAAAAAGCACCAAAAAACAGAGGTGTGACCCAGGCCTGAGATGTTTAGTAACATAATGGGTGTTAAAAAAAAAAAAAAAATTTGTACAAAAAGAGCAAATTACTACTGTAAGGGGTTAATTTTTTTACTGTTGGACAGTGAAAGTAATATTTACAGTAGCGATTTGCCAATTTTAGTTTTTTTTAACCCCATTATGTTACTGGCCGATTAATTGATTATGAAAATGGTAATCGATTAACTTCATAATCGATTAGTTGTTTCGGCCCTACTGGAGAGTGCAACATCTGGTGCAGCTCTGCATAGAAACCAATCAGCTTCCAGGTTTTATTGTCTTTTAAATATAAATTTTTTGGAAAATTGAAAAAAATAGGGGGTACAGAAAGGGTACAGTACAACTGTGGTCAAATTTAACAATCCAACTATTATTAGCCTATAAGAATGATTCTATAATCCCCTATCGTAGAAAATGGAAAATGTGGTTAACCCACCCGAAAGCTTCCAAATATTTAAGATTCCTTACTTTAATAATCTTCCTATAGTCTGAAGAATAACAGTATAAAATATTGAATCTTTGGTATAGATAATGACTAACGGCAGCCTTTATTTCAGTTTTCTCCATCCCTTCCCCCCCTCCTTTATTTGTCTTTACTTTAGCTGTATAGGTGTACCACTGATCATCTTGGTGACTTCCCAGTCCTACAGTTTGTACCCAATTGGGGTTGACTGGCCTAGGTCGCTGAGTACCGTATTCTTTTTCTGTTAAATGTTTGCCTGTACATGGTGATTATACTACTCAAGTTGTATATTATTGCAACTATCTCAAGTGTTGTAAATTGATAAACCCAATAAAAATTTATTGATAAAAAAAAAAATTCAACAATCCAACAGATACAGAGGTCTTCAAATAAAAAGGATGTGGTAGCTCATTTTATACATCCTATTATTTGACCCGTAAAACATTCCATATCACATATACAGATCTACAAAGAATTGTCATAATCGCTAGACATCATACACAGTCGGGCTACCGACGACCCGAAGACCCTGATAGATCTGGAGGAAAAGGACGGCCTCAAAATAGCTGGATATAAGACCATCAGATGAGAAAATAAAGGGTGAAACAGAAAGGATAGCGAAGAGGGAGAGGGGGGAAGGGTATCGTTCAACACGGGCGTGATGGACACTGCAAGAGCGCGACCCCTCAATTGGTCTGCGTCGGCATGACCTTCAAGAGTTCAGTAAGGTCTGTCCATCATCTGAGAAGATGAACATATTCCATAATGCCCAGGTTTTAGAATGCTTTTCTTGTTTGTGTTGGGCTGTGAGCACTAGATCTTCCATTTTTTTAATGTCTTCTACTTTGCGCAACCACAGTCCAGGTATGTTTTGCTTCTATGTAGCTGGAATGCAAGACTTTGCGGCATTGAGAAGGTGTCGCACCACCGATTTTTTTGTACGACCGTGCCGGGGTTGCGGTGGCATGTAGCAGGAAGAACGCCGGGTCTTTCTGAATTGTGTGATCCCGTTTGAAATGTGCCGGTTCTGGTAACGGTGTAGGAAATGGTGCAGTTGGATCACTTTCCTAAATGGAAGCTGAAAACTTCCCGTATCCCTCGTCGGTGACTGGATCGAGGTCCAATGATCCCCATCTACGTAATGTGAAGCGCAAACTTTACCTGCCATCCAGAGCGTCTCATATTCTGAGTGGTCCAGTCCTGGCGCAAATGCCAGATTGCAGAGAATTGGGAATAGAGGGGATTGTCTTGAGGTTAGGGAGGTGGTCTTTATCACGATATAGCCCACATATAATGTGGCCCCTACGGTAGGATGTAAAGTCATGCCCCGGGGGAGTCGGTCATAGCACCAGATTGCTCCCTGTAACGGGACATTCACTTGGGTACCTTCTGCTTGAACCCATAGTTTAGATTGTTCATGTCTGTTCCAGTCGATAATCCTCCCTAGGTGTACCGCTTGGTAGTATTGCTTTACGTCAGGGAGGTCCAGACCTCCATACTGTTTCGGTAGCGTCAGGTAATATTGGCGAAGTCGTGGCTTCGTGTTTGACCATATAAATTTTGTGAACATCGAGTGCACTTGATTAAAATATAGAGAGGGTATCCTAATTGGCAGTGCTTGGAACAGATACAGAAATTTAGGGAGAATGCACATTTTGATGAGATTGCACCTGCCAAACCAAGAGTGGAGTCCCTTCCTTGCTCCACTCCTCAAGCATCCCTTTGGCTTTGGATAACATTGGGGGAAAGTTCAATTCAAATGTGCATTTCAGGTCACTAGGTATACTGGTTCCTAGATAGGAAAGATGGCTGTCGGACCATTTGAAGTTAAAATTAGCTTTCAAGGGAGTTAATTTGTCAGCTGTCATGTTGATGCCCATAGCTGTAGATTTATCAAAGTTAATTTTCAGATTCGATATGAGCCCATGTCTCTGAAATTCTCTAACCAGGTTAGGGAGGGACACGACTGGGTTAGTCAGAGAAAATAAAAGATCATCCACATATGCAGAGATCTTGTATTGGGCCTGATCTATGGTGATTCCCGTAATATCTGGGTTCCTGCGTATTGTACATAAGAAGGGTTCCAGTACTAGGGCAAAGAGAAGGGGCAGCCTTGCCTGGTGCCATTGGAGATGGTGAAGGGGTCGGAGAGGACCCCGTTAGCCTTGACCCGGGCTGTCGGTATAGAGTATATATTGGAAATCCAATGCAGCATATGCCTACCAAGTCCGACGTGTTGAAGAACAGAGGATATAAACTCCCAACTCACCCGGTCAAAAGCTTTCTCAGCATCTGTGCTGAGAAAAAGGCTAGGCGTCTTGGTCACCGAGGCCCTATGTATTAGGTTAAGTACCTTGGTGGTATTGTCCCTAGCCTCCCGTGCGGGGACGAAACCTACCTGATCCAGATGTATCAGGCCAGTCATATGTTGGGACAATCTATTGGCCAGTATTTTAGTGAGGAGATTAAGATCTATATTCAAAAGAGAGATAGGCCTATAGCTTCCGCAGGCCGTTGGATCTTTCCCCTCTTTAGGTATGAGGGAGATGTGGGCACTTAAGGTATCTCTTTGAAGGTGGCCGCCGTCTGTTAGGTTGTTAAATAGGTTGATCATGTAGGGGCCCAATACCGGTAGGAGGGTTTGATAGTATTGAAGGGTAAAACTATCAGGGCCCGGCGCCTTACCAGGTTTCATACTTTTAATGGCGAATTGTAGTTCCATCAATGTGATGGGTTCTTCCAATGCAGCTCCACTTTCCTCTGAGAGTTTGGGGATACCCGATAAATGGAGATAGTCCTTCAAAGCCATGTCACTAGTATGCTGTTTGGGGAGATTATATAAGGAGGAACTTGCTTATAATTTCAAGGGGCTTCTTGAATGTTTTCTCTTTTAGAGATGTATTACTGAGTACAGAAGAGTTGCAGTTTGTAGTGGAGAAGGTATTACGACTGTTATCCAAGTTGGATCTCCAAGAAATGCCCCCTTTGGTTTACCAGCTTCTGCTTCTTTCTGCCAAGGTAATGTCATACTGTAGCTTTTATTGTAATGTATCTTTTGCGCTACTAAAGAGTAAATAGAAAGTAACTGAAGGCAATGAGCTAATTAGCTGCAAAATCTGTTAGGCCCCGTACACACGAGAGGATCTATCCGCTGGAATTTATCCACGGACCGGTTTCAGCGGATAGATCCCCTGGTGTGTACGATCCAGCGGATATTTTTCCGCGGATATTTTTCCCGCCGATGGATTTCCAGCGGATCAAAATTTCTTAACATGCTAAGAAATCGATCCGCTGGAATCCAGTCCAGCGGATTGATCCGATGGTCTGTACAGACTCACCGGATCAATCCGTCCGAATCCATCCCTCGCATGCGTCGTAATGATTCGACGCATTCGTGGAAGTACTTATATTACAGCGTCGCGCACGTCGCCGCGTCATCATCGCAGCGACGGCGCGACACGTCACCGCGGAGGGAATTCCGCGGGGATTTTGATCTCGTGGTTAGTACAACCATGAGATCAAAATCCGCCTCCGGACCGTTTCCGTGGATCGATCCTCTCGTGTGTACTAGGCCTTAGTGTTCACCTTACACGTAAATAGAATAAATATATTGATCTTGCGCTAAATAAATACAACGAACGTGCAAACTGCAATAAATAAATAAAGTGCAAAATAAATAACTCCTGAAGTGCCAGAAGATCAATAGATCAATAAAAAATCAACAACAGATGGAAGGCAATGATCAATTTAGTGCAAACGTGCAAAAAAGTTGGTGCAAAGATGCAATGTGCATTGATTTAAATATGTGCAAAGTAGTTCAATATTGCAATCTTAGTAGATGGGTGAATATACAGTCCTGAGAGGTCCCATACAATGGGCAACAATTGGGAATCCAATTCTAAAATGCTTCAGAAATCAATCTTTATAACAATGTTTTTCCCATCCGTGGTATGTTCTCAATTGAAGTATTGAACCATAGTGGGGATCCTACACCGGTCTCCCAGAACTCTCATCTCTGAGAGATATATAATAAGACACATCAGCTTTCCCAACTCTCCTCTGCTATTTCGTACTGGCGTTCCTGTTTTGTAGCGTCCTCTACCCCTCACAGCAATCCCTCAGATGGTAGTTTTTCCTAAAAGGAAAGGGGAGGGGGTGGGGGGGAGCTCCAGCCAGTAACCCAAATAGAAAGCAAGGGAGAGAAAGGCTTCCAATGGTGTAGTAAACTCGATAAGACTTTATTATATCACAAGTTAAAATTGGACTCTTGCATCACATTGAAATAAAACAGGCGGTATAGGTAAATCGCGGCGTGATAAACGTTGTCCTACTTGTCCTTCCGCTACTCCCAGTCTGCGGTGGCCTCGCTTTCTCCCTACGCCGCTACGTCACGTGCCTCGTGACTTTATCGAGTTTACTACACCATTGGAAGCCTTTCTCTCCCTTGCTTTCTATTTGGGTTACTGGTTGGAGCTCCCCCCCACCCCCCTCCCCTTTCCTTTTAGGAAAGCTACCATCTGAGGGATTGCTGTGAGAGGTAGAGGACGCTACAAAACAGGAACGCCAGTACGAAATATAGGAGAGTTGGGAAAGCTGATGTGTCTTATTATATATCTCAGAGATGAGAGTTCTGAGAGACCGGTGTAGGATCCCCACTATGGTTCAGTACTTCAATTGAGAACATACCACGGATGGGAAAAATATTGTTATAAAGATTTCTGAAGCATTTGAGAATTGGATTCCCAATTGTTGACCATTGTATGGGACCTCTCAGGACTGTATATTCACCCATCTACTAAGATTGCAATATTGAACTACTTTGCACTATTTGCACATATTTAATTAATTGCACATTGCATCTTTGCACCAACATTTTTGCAAGTTTGCACTAGATTGATCATTGTCTTCCATCTTTTGTTGATTTTTTATTGATCTTTTGGCACATATTTGGAGTTGTCAGATTTCACCATTATTGCACTTTATTAAGTCCTTTTCAGGAGTTCTTTCTTTTGCACTTTATTTCAGTTTGCGTGTTGGTTGTATTTCTTTAGCGCAAGATCACTTATATATTCATACTGTAGCTTTTACTGTATGTAACAAGGGGACAGTCATTATTGCAAGCTTCACTAGAATGTGAGTACTGTATGAATATTATGGGATCTTCCCTTTTTTATATTCAATTTTTTTATTTTTTTTAACATTTTTATTATTTTATTTTTGTTTTTCTGTTGTGTTAATGCAGGGGAGTAAAAGGACCATTCTGGAAGGAATTATCACAGTTTTTAATGATCTGGATCAGAAGGTGATGCATGAGGCCACAAATGATGAGTGAGTGCATTATACTTATATTTTACTTTAAATACATTGGCCTTCCGTTTATAGGGCACCGTGGCCTTGGCCTTCCATTTATTGGGCACCATCTAGATGTCTTTATTATAATTCTGTACACAAAGAATGCAGCACATATTTTTAATTTTTTTTTGCAGACATAACTAGTTTGCTTTGGCTATAAACTTTGTGAAGCCCTACTCTGTCTTACAGCCTGTGTCTGTATTGCACAATGACTGTCCACGCTGTGGGTCTGTGCTGTAAGCTTCTCGTGTGCAGTCTAATTCTTTGTTCTTTGGTAATTATGCTCAGGTTAAGACTGTTAGGCCTCGTACACACGACCGAACATGTCTGCTGAAACTGGTCCGTCGGACCAGTTTCCGTGGACATGTTCGGTCGTCTGTACGGCCGACCGGACAATTTTCCGGCGGATCGGACAGGTTTCCAGCGGACAAATGTTTCTTAGCATGCTAAGAAATATGTCCGCTGGAAGCCTGTCCGTCGGACATGTTCGGTCGTCTGTACGACTTACCGGACATGTCCGCTCGGCCGAAAGCCCTCGCATGCGTCGAAGTGATTCGACGCATGCGTGAAAACATCGACCTTCCAGGGTCGCGCACGTCGCCGCGTCAGTCGTTGCGACCGCGCGGCCACGTCACCGCGTTCGCTGTCCGCGGGAAATTTGGTCTGATGGTGTGTACAGCCATCAGACCAAAATCCGCCAGCGGACATGTCCGATGAAAACGGTCCGCGGACTGTTTTCATCGGACATGTCCTGTCGTGTGTACGAGGCCTTACACAGTACTTATACATTTATTTAATGATCCTGTAGAAACTAATTTTGGCTTTGTATTTGTCCTTCTAATTTCTCTGTATCATTGCGTATTTTCTTTGAAATAATTAAAGTAGTTTTCCGATAAGTACCCAGCCTGAATGTTGAACCAAGCTTCCATCCATCCCAATGCATAGGCTTAAGCTAGCCATAGCTGGTCCCTGCTGAACTGACTGAATTTTGATCAGTCTATGGCTGTTCCTGTTCATGAGAAGTCTATCTAATCGATTTTCTCATGAACCGGCTTGTTGGGAAATGTTGCTTCCATCAGCGCATGCAGCCAATGGGCTGCAGCATTGATCAGTTTATTCTGACCGTGATTTATTCATCCACCTCCAATGTGTGGATAGGGAAAACGGCTGTTTTTTTTTTTTCATCCCTCTGGCTGAATGAAAAAAAAAAAAAAAAAGAAGCCATGTATGGCCAGCTTTAGGGCTCTTTCACACGAGCGGCTTCCATTACAATCAGCAAGGGATCTGTGAGCTGATCCCTTGCTTAATAGGAGGAGAGTGGGCAGGTGACAGGTGTGTCTGCTCAGTTTTAACAGAGTGGACAAGGATACACCCTACTCTGCTCTATGGGTGACCGGGAGTAAACATACTCCACTGTCTGTTTACACCCAGCTATCTCTGATTCAGTCCGCCCAAATAGAGGAGGATGAAGTCGTCCTCCATTTTTTTTTTTTTTAACTAAGCAAGCCTTATACCCAGAGGTAGGAGGGTGTAAACCAGTGGTTCTCAACCTTTCTAGTGCCGTGACCCCTTGATAAAATTTCCCAAGACAAATAATTTGCGCCCCTAGCCCACGGACATTTAGGGCTCCCTAAGTCCCTTACACCCCTTCTGGTACATTTTAGGATGTTCCACTCTCTCTATGTTCTCCTTTCTTTCACTTTTATCTCTCTATCTTAATTTCTTGACCCACCCCCCATTCCTCTCTCTAGGAATCTTTCCTGTTTTTTCTCTTATTCTTTCTCTCCCTTTTTCTTTGTTCCTCCCCCTCTTTTCCTCTTCCTTCCATGTATTCTCTATTTTTTTTCTTTCTCTTACTCCTTGGGGGGGGTGGGGGGTGCTGGCAGTGCTGGCGGGGAGTTCTGATCAGCCAGCTTAGATGCTCTTGATCAAGATCAAGATCATCTGCTGATCTGGGAACTGTAGTGGGGACTTTAAATGGCAACTCTAATCACAGGTAGTGTTACTCAATGTGTCTCCAGCTCTGTTGTGTCTCGCAGCAGTGACACCTATGCTGAAATCAGGAGATAGGGTCTCCTCCAGCCCCTCCCCTCCCCAGCCCCTCCCACTTCACATTTCTCACCAGGTAGCTGACCTCTAGTCTCTGCCCCCCAGCCAAGCCGTGAACTGAATGGGCGGGCAAAGGCTCCAGGAGCAGCCCAGCTGGGTGGCCACAGGCTCCAGGGACAGCCCTGCTGGATGGCTGTGAAAAGGCTGTGAGTGCTGCGGGCTTCAGGAACAGCCCAGAATTCAGTGACCCCTGGCAAATTGTCATTTGACCCCCGAGGCGGACCTGATCGCATTGCCTGTGTGAAAGGGACCTTAGTCCTCCAAATTTTCTGTTCCTTCCTTTTGATAACTGAAGTTTGTCTTGTTATTTGGTGCTGCACTGCTAAAAGTTAATGGAAACAGGAACATTGCTCATAAGAAATCATTGCATTGTCAAGACAACAATCGGATTATCCTCAGTTGGGGTCACTGTGGTAATTTACTGGTTTTGTAACAATTAAATCATTGCAAGAACAAAGAAGACTTTGCAATCTGTCTGGGTAACCTGGGGAAAGAAGTTTGGATAAATATCAGAGTACTTTGTTTATGTAGGCAATATAGGATCCAAATAATGCAGGTTACTTAAGGCCACATACCAGTAAGTAACCATTATAAGGTGGCTTAATTTTCAGGCAGCCATTTTTAAAGAGTAAGTTCACCTTTTGTAACATGTTACACCCATATTCAGGCTACAGATGCACCAGCCTCCTCACCCACCTGATTCCTACTTTCAGAAGTGAGCAGGGGAACATCTCGGCTCGCTTGCTATCACAAAAAAATAAAATAACCCCCCCCAAAAAAAAAGTGGTCGTGCGGGGCTTCACCCACCCGGCTGCGTTAATCATTCACAGGGTTCTGTGAATGTGAAAACAAGTACCAACAGCCTTTGCGGCTGTCGGCTTATAGATCTTAATGAACTATCAGGGTGCTGTTGTTGAGCAAGCTGGGTAGTTCATTGAGTCTTCCCCTCAGTGTGTACCTGCCTGCTTGTATGAGGTACTAGCAGACAGCTTGCACAGACTGTCTGCTAGAGCCCTGCATAGCACCTGCGATCGACTGATTACGAGTGTAATGCTTTGCAGGCTCAAAGTAAAAAAATAACGATAAATGCACTTTTTTTTTTTTACCTGCAAAAAGATGTGCATTACATTTGTTTACGAAGGTGAAACTGCCTGATGCTAATTTGAATTCTTGTCTGTTAGACCCACAGTTGAAATAGCCTAGGCTGCACTATATACACTAGCATTTGTATTCTAGATATGAAAGAATCACAGTATGCTTTCCTCCCATTGCATGCAGTTCTGAACATTATCTTTGCAATTTCTTTCTAGCTCAATTGATCTCGATGATTCCACTATTCCAAAGGAACAGCTCCGTCAAGTAGAGGGCACCATCATCTTGCATATTGTCTTTGCTATTAAATTTGACCAGGACCTGGGAAGAGAGCTAGTTAAGGTATTGAGAGTTATTACTTATTTTATAAAAGTGTACAGTACAAAGATGAGGGCATCTGGCTGTTGTTCTTCTTTTGCAAGAGAATATACACAGAAACATGAGCTACTGTGCAGACACGAAAGCTCTGCTTGGTGTTTAGAAGGACAAATGTATTGGAGCTTCCATTAAAGGTCCTGCCATTCTCATCCTTTTTTTTTTGTTATTTATAACAGGCTGCACAGCAGGGGGACACAAACAAATTTTTATGCCCTTTCAGCGTCGCTCTTCTCTTGTCTGTGTCCAGAATACATAGGTTTGAAAAACAGGTATGTTTTGTTATTTTATGCCACATATTCACATTGACTTGTTTTTGTGGGCTATTGTCAGTTAAAGCAATGCAGTTCCGTGTCGCAAAAAAATGGCCTAGTAAGGAAGGGAGCTAAAGTGGTTAATACCATAACAAAAATATGGAAAAGCAAGTATGTAAAAATTCGTTTCATTCATTTTTTGGAAGATAACTATATACATTTTTTATAAATCTTAACCCCTCTTTGCACTCGGTATAATAGCAATTTCTGAAATAGCGGACAACGTCCCATATTCGCAAGGAATGGGCTAAACAGGGCCCCAATGTCGCCGAACGGTGCACAGGAGAGAGCCAGGGCACTGACGAGATGGGGATAGGGTCGATGTCAACCAGGTCAAGCATTGCCCAGAGTGGAAGATGACAGGTCTCATGAAGGCGTGTAAGTGGGGCTATGCTAGCTGCTATATAATAGGCCCGTAAATTAGGGACCGAAAGACCACCATTAATTCGCCTGGCGAACAACACCTGTTTGCCAATATGAGGGCGGGACGAACCCCATATAAATTGCATAATTCTACGTTGATGTATACAGAGGATATGCAAAGGAACAGGCAAGACACAGAAAAAATATAATAGTTTTGGAAGATAGGACATACGGATGGCCGTTATTCTGCCAAACCAAGACAGAGGCAAATGAGACCAAGACGACAACATGTCTGTTAGTCGTTTGAACAAAGATGGAAAGTTAGCCTGGTACAGTCCAGAATACGTAGGGGTAAGGTGGATTCCCAAATAGGGCAGCGAGGAGACCCAGTGGAACGAAAACGCTGACTGTAGATCCCTCAGCAAACCAGGAGAAAGGTTGATCGATAATGCTTTCGACTTGGAGGGAATAACCCGGTTCTGAATGTAGATATATTTTAATAGATTGATGTTCCATATTGACAAGACACTGATTTGTCCATACTCCTTGTACTTGCTGAGTGTCTCTTTCCATTTTGTCATTTTTCTACAGTTTATGATACGGCTCGTGCCTGTATCTACTGTTTCTTTCTGTAATTCTTAAACCAAAAAAATGTGTGTGTGTGTGTATATGTGTGTGTATATAATATATATACACACTGCATTATGGCCACTAGATGGAGCTGAGGATCATAGGAAACAAATACATCCTAGTAAAAAGATGCATTCTAAAATTTGTAGAATGCTGGAGGGAATTGGCAACTAAAAGGTAAGCATTGCTACTACAAGACTCGTATTTGCCAATTCCCTCCAGCATTCTCTAGAATTGTCGCATTGCATCTATTTTTTTTTTTTTTTTTTACAAATAACGTGGTGTTTTATTATTTGAAAGGAGAAGTAACATACAGAATACATAACAGTACATCTTGTGCAGGTGAAGCAAATAAAATACAGGAGTCAATGCATTTAGTGAACATTGGAAGTACAGTGCAGATAACATCACAATACCATTAGGCAGTCATAAGAACACAGAGACACGGGAGATCAAGAGGGCCAGTCGGTCACAGAGTCATGATTCACATTCGGGCCAGGGGGGAGGGTCAGCAAGCTCAGTCAGGCAGGGCATTGCAGGTAGCAGCATTCTTCACCCAGTCATCCCACACCTTGTCATATTTGGCCGGGCAGCCTCTATGGGCATAGATTTCTTTTTTATACGGTAACACAGAATTAGCCGCGACTATCCACTCCTGGAGAGACAGGGGTGTGGCTCGAAGCCATTTACGAGCTATTAATAATCTTGCCGCAAATAGCGACTCTTGGAGGAATACTTTATGGTATTTGTCCGAGTCTGGGTCTGGGAACACCCCCAACAGACACTTCCTAGGGCACCACGTCAGGGGAGATCCCATCTCGTCGTGAATGATTTTCACAATCTGTGACCAGTAGCCCTGTATCACCGGGCAAGACCACATAAGGTGAAAAAAGGTACTGGAGGGGCTGTCACACCTGGGACACAACGGGTTGTACCCAGGCTTGTATTTGGCCAGGCGGGAGGGGGTTAGATATGACCTGTGTAAAATATAGAGGTGCGTAAGACGGTCTGACAACTTGGGCGAGACCTTTTTGGTAGTATCCAAAGCATCCTCCCCTTCGTCATTCTCCAGCTTTTCCACATCCCCGGACCAGCGATCTTTAAGTTTATAGGATAAACAGCAGCGTAGGGCCGAAGAAGAGAGTTGTACAGGATCGAGATTAACTTACGGGAGTTCCGTCCTGTTATGGTGCGAAGAACCTTGAGTTGTCCAACACCGGGGGATGTATCCCCAAACAGGGCATGACGGAGATGGAGGTAGCGAAAGTGCATGGAATTGGGTAGGCTAAATTAGTCTTTAAGCTGTTGAAATGACGTTAAAATAGTGCCGTGGTACACTCCCGGTCAAGCCAGAGAACCCGGTCTGGGGTGGAAAGCAATTCGCTCAAGCCTGGGTTGTCCCATAGGGGGGTATAAGATTGAGTAGCTGGTGCCCTCAATTTTCGACCCACCACCTCCCAGATCTTGCAGTGATGGTAGAGCAGGCCCTTGCGGCTACCCAATGCCCAAGCACCCCCCAAGTCCCTAAAGAGGACCTGGAAAGGGTGAGTGAGCCCGGGAGCGCGATGGGAGCATGCATTGCATCTATTTTTAATTGGGTTGAATATATTTATATATATCTAGTGGCCATAATGCAGTATTTTTTTCTGATTTCACATTTTTTTTTATTTTATGAATCTATCTATCTTCCCAACTGCCTATAATATTTGAAGAACACTCAACCAGAAGAGAAAATGGTCTAATCGCATTCAAATAAGTATGCAATTTTATTTTTATACAGGTTTTTGATTTTTTGAAAGCTATTATTTCAAAAGGATTTAAAGACCTCCAGTTTCAGCAAGGTTCAAAGTTTCTCCAGGATTTAGTCCCACAACCAACATGTGTCTCCTCTATGCTCCTGGAAATTGTAAAGAACAGGTATTATCACAAGTATTCTATATCTACATGGAGTGCATCAGGAAAGTATTCACATCGCTTCACTTTAGTCTAATTCCAAAACTGATTACCGTATTTATCGGCGTATACCACGCACTTTTTCCCCCTTAAAATAAGGGGGAAATCGTGGGTGCGCGATATACGCCGATACCTGCTTCCCGCGCTCAGTTTGAATGCCTGCGCCGACATATACCGAGTGCAGTACACTCGTCTACATTCGGCCAGGCTCGGCTTCGCTCGTGCTCACGTATAAACGTCACAGATTGTGAGCACGAGCGAAGCCGAGCCTGGCCGAATGTAGACGAGTGTACTGCACTCGGTATATGTCGGCGCAGGCATTCAAACTGAGCGCGGGAAGCGACGATTCGACGGGGAGAAGCCGGGAGGACACCACCGAGGCCGCCGATGGACCCCGCGCAAGACACCAAAACTGTAAGTACTAAAATGTTTTTTTTACAGGAATTGCGGGTCCACATTAAGGGTGCGCGCTATACCCTGATAAATACGGTAAATTCATTTTCATTATTTTGTTAGAAATCTTTGCAAATCTATTAAAAACAAAGAACAAAAAAACATCCCATGTACATAAGTAACACTTTGTTGAAGCACCTTTAGTACCAATTACAGCCTCAAGTCTTTTTGAGTATGATGCTACAAGCTTGGCACACCTATTTTTGGGCAGTTTCTCCTATTCTTTTTTGCAGGTGACCTCTCAAGCTCCATCAGGTTGGATGGGGAGTGTTGGTGCACAGCCATTTTCAGATCTCTTCAGAGATGTTCAATCAGGTTCAAGTCTGGACTCTGGCTGGGCCACTTAAGAATGTTCAGAGTTGTCACGTAGCCACGCCCTTGTTATCTTGGCTGTGTGCTTGGTGTCGTCGTCCTGATGGAAGATGAACCTTTTCCCCAGTTTGAGGTCCAGAATGCTCTGGAGCAGGTTTTCATCAAGGATGTCTCTGTACATTGCTGCATTCATCTTTCCCTCAATGTTCTACTAGACTCCCAGTTCCTGCCACTGGAAAACATCCCCACAGTATGATGCTGCCACCACCATGCTGCACTGTAGGGATGGTATTGGCCAGGTGATGAGCGGCGTCTGGTTTCCTCCAGACATGGCACTTGCCATTCATGCCAAAGAGTTCAATCTTTTTTTCATCAGACCAGAGAATTTTGTTTCTCATGGTCTGAGAGTCCTTCAGGTGCCTTTTGGCAAACTCCAGGTGGGCTGTCATGTGCCTTTTACTGAGGAGTGGCTTCCGTCTGGCCAATCTGCCATACAGCCCTGATTGGTGTAGTGCTGCAGAGATGGTTCTTCTAGAAGGTTGTCCTCTCTCCACAGAGAAACGCTAGAGCTATGTCATCAGGTTCTTGGTCACCTGCCTAACTAAGACCCTTCTCCCCCAATCGCTCAGTTTGGCCGGCTGGACTGCTCTAGGAAGAGACCTGGTGGTTTCAAACTTCCATATATGGATGATGGAGGCCACTGTGCTCATTGGGACCTTCAATGCTGCAGACGTTTTTCTGTACCCTTCCCCAGATCTGTGCCTCCATAAAATCCTGTCTTGGAGGTGTACAGACAATTCCTTGGATTTCATGGCTTGGTTTGTGCTCTGACCTTATACAGACAGGTGTGTGCCTTTCCAAATCATGTCCAATCAAAAGAATTTACCACAGGTGGACTCCAATCAAGTTGTAGAAACAGCTCAAGGATGATCAGTGGCAACAGGATGCACCTGAGCTCAATTTTGAGTGTCATGACAAAGGCTATGAATACTTATGTACACGTGTCTTTTTATTTTTAATAAATTTGCAAAGATTTCAAACTTCTTTCACATTGTCATTATGGGGTATCTTTTGTAGAATTTTGATGAAATAAATGAATTTAATCCATTTTGGAATAAGGCTGTAACATAAAATGTGGAAAAAGTGAAGCGCTGTGAATTTTTTCCAGATGCACTGTATGATCACAGATCAGTTTGTGTTACCTCATTATGTTGCCTTCTACCTCCTCAGTGTTTTTGGTTGGGACCATGTCACCCAAGGGTTGGTGGAGCTTGGCTTTCTCTTCATGGATTCTTATGGTCCTAAAGCTATTCCAGGAGCAAAAATCTTGGAGATGTCAGCAGGATCACCCAGTCAACAGGCCAGTCAGCTGGGGTCAAAGATTTTACTGGAGGCCTTTAAGGTAACGTGGTCCTTGTATACGATTTTTCACACTTTAAGTATTGGGCCCTTTGCACACGGGGCCGTCCAGCTGCAGTGCGTTTTTCCCAGCATTTTACTGAAGCCCTTGGGAACAGGTGCAGAGTTGAGCCCTGCTGCCGGGCAGCCTGTGAAAGTCTATGGCAGGCTGCGCCTGGACAGGGCTGTACACTGTAACTACTGTCATTTAGGCCCCTTTCAGACGTCCGCTCCACCTGTCCGTTATTACAAGTCCGTTAACGGACTTGTAATACATCCCTATGGGATCGCGTCCGTTAGCGGATGGAGCATCGGCTAGCGTCCGCGTCCGTCGGGATCCGGTTTTCGGACGGAAGAAAACCCTATTTTTCTTCCGTCCTGCGGAACGGAACTGATGCAGACGGACAGACGGTCCGTCTGCATCCGGTTCCCCATAGGGCAGAGCGGAGCTGAGACAGGGCGGTCCCTGCACTGTGTGCGGGGACCGCCCTATCCGCCGACAGCTCAGCGGGGATCCCCGCTGAGCCGACGGAGACACACGGAGCGGACCCAGAAACGGTCTGCTCCGTGTGAAAGAGCCCTTAGGGCCCAGTGCACTCGGGGACAAATGTCTGAAAAGCCAGTCCCCTGTGCAGTAAAACATTGGGAGAAATGCACTGCAGATGGATAGCCTTGTGTGTAGGGAGTCCTAACCACACACATTTCTTTGTTACTTATGTTACATCATTATTATATTTAACATTTTCCTATTAGGTCCATGAAGCAATAAGAAATGTGATTTTAGAGCAAGTTTTGAATCGAGTTATTACAAAAGCCACATCTCCGACAAGTCATTTCATAGGTAATGAAACAGCCTGATTATTTTGGATTTTCTTATGTGTACAATAAGGGGGGTTAAAGCTCTTGTAATGTTAATAATGTAAGCCCAGTTCTGTTGTATCATTTGTCAATGTATTATTTTTGACATGTTTGCAGTGGGGATAGACGTGTTAATACGTTTATTTTTAACTACAAGCTTACTTTTAAAGTGAATGTAAAGTCTCTTGTTTGTTATTTTTATATTTGTTGTACTTGCCTCTTCTGTGCAGTGGGATTTGCACAGAGCAGCCCCGATCTCGTCTTCTCTGGTCCCTCTTTAGTTATCTTGGCCCCTCCCTCCTGTTCAGTTCCCCCACAGCAAGCATTCAGACACAGAGCTGCGGCCCGGCCCCACCCCCTTTCTATTCTCGTTGACTCACTGACTTTGACAGCAGTGGGAGCCAATGGCGGCGCACTGCTGTCTCGGCCAACGAGGAGGCGAGTGACATTCCTACAACATCGCTGGAGCTAGAGGGACCTCATGCAAGTGTTAGGGGGGCTGCTGCACACAGAAGGCTTTTTATCTTAATGCATAGAAATAATTTTTCCCATTTCCTAATGAAGTACCGAGATTGAGGGGCTGGGAGTTTCAAAAGTAGTTTTTATAGATGTGGGAGAGGGGGTGTCGAGTCTCTTGGTTGGTATAACACAGACTCGTATGCAAAAAGATTTTTTTAGCTCAAAGCTTAGGGATAACCATGGTAATAGACATTTTTTTGTTTTTAGAAATGACTATTCAAATAACAAAAAGCACTAAAGGTATAAGTGATTAGTATAGAAGGGTTAAAGAGTTTTGAACTAGCTGTAAGTAGTTCTATTTCTTTATCGTACATCACGGGACACAGAGCGGCATATTCATTACTATATGGGTTATATGGAGTACCTTCAGGTGTTGACACTGGCAATCTCAAACAGGAAATGCCCCTCCCTATATAACCCCCTCCCATAGGAGGAGTACCTCAGTTTTTACGCCAGTGTCTTAGGTGTTAGTCATGGTTTAGCTTGCCTCCGCATCCTTGGGATTAGGTGAGCTACCGGTTCTGTCCAAAAAAGCCTCAGCGCTAAAGTGGTCAGTAACCGGACCCCAAACCCTTGGGGTATAGCCCATAATGCTTTTCTTTTTAGAGAGCTGGACCCTGGGCCCAGAACTTAGAAACCTTTGGGTGCCTAATGTTTTCTGTTGCCAGGGTGCTATATGGGCCCAGGACAGTGGATCCTTCATAGGAACCCAGGGCCTGAAGGTCTAGACATCCCCACGGAGATGGGGGAAGATTGGGCCTCTTGCTTGGCAAAGTCCTGCGGCATGGAGCAGGTAAGTGAGGGGAAAACTTGCGGAACTTGGTTCTTAGCAGGTTTTTTTCTGGGGGGTCACAGGGGACATGCCTAAAGTTATGCACTGCATCTGGCAAACTAGTCACATATCATAAAGATAGGATGGCTCTATATGTATTATTCCCCATAAGATGTGACCTCCCTTGTAGTGTTGGAAAAGCATTGAGTGGGGCCTGTGTGATATAAAAATATATGTGTGTGTCAGAGAGCTGTGCTTACCTGCAAGCCTCCAGGCGATGCTCCATTCAGTCTTCCTCCTCAGAGCCTGCAAAGCAGGCAAAACGCTGACCTCCTCATGGTTCCAGGCTGCAGGCTGCAGTTTGCTGGAACAGAGAGGTCCCTTCCTCCCAAACCCACCCCCCCCCCCCCCCGTCGGGAGGGGCATTTCCTGTTTGAGATTGCTGGGGGGGGAAGGGCGGGTCAGTGGCTTAAGGAAGGGGCGGCCCTTCCTTGTTTGTTCCATTCAATACTTTGGAACGGGGGAGGAAAGACCAGAACGGCAGCACGGGGCGCCGAGGACTCACAGTGGCCAGAAAGGATATTGCAGTCTTCAGAAGACTGTTTTTCAAGCCTAGAAATAGGCTGTTTTCTTTTCCATCTCATAGTTTTTCTTTGCAATACTACTCAGGGGGACAGAATGTTTTTTTTCTTTCCTGGATTTGAAACAAAAACGAAAAAAAAAAAAAAAAAAAGTCATCTAGGGGAGAGGAAGCATTTTTTATCCCCCAAACAGGTGTTTGGGCAATTAACTTTTATAGTTCCAAATACCAATAGGTAGCAGGTGTACCTTGGTATTGTACCATAGGCATCCGGAGAGTCTAAGGTCTCGGACAAAGTTATGCCGCTGCTTTCCCCACAGGGAGCCTTGGGGCCATCGGGATCTGGGGCTGGAGCTGGCGCGGGTCAGTCCAACCCTAAGATGGTCACGGACGAGGTATTACTCACCTCTTTAAGAGAGATGGAGAAAAGAATGGGAAAAATGATAGCCACAGCTATGCGGGGCAGTAAACGGATTAGATCTCCGTCGCCCGAGCGCAGACCCTCAGAAGAGGAGGTCCTTTCCTCAGGGGAATTGGACGACCTCTTGGACAAGGACCAAGTAGGTTCAGGGATCGAAGATCCGGATACAGAGGAGTCTGGAGCAGTCTCCCAAGGGGAGAGCTGGTGGACTCAAGCCTTAACGGACTTGGTCCATAAATGCATTCAACTTGCCAGTACCAGATCTCCAGGTATCTACGGTTTCAGCTTTGGGCTCACTGAGGGCGCCTCAAAGCAATGCAGTATTTCCGATCCACCCTCTACTAGAGGGAGTTTTGTTCCAAGATTGGAACAAGCCAGAAAAATCTTCTTACCACCTAAAAGATTCTCTGCCCTATATCCTATGGAAGATAAATTTTCCAAGAAATGGGCTACTCCTGCAGTGGACGCAGCCATCTCATGTATTAACAAATCATTAACATGCCCTGTAGAAAACATACAGGTATTCAAGGATCCAGTTGATAAACGCTTGGAAGCACTACTTAAGAACTCCTTCACTACTGCAGGGGCAGTAGTACAGCCAGCCGTGGCTGCGATTGGGGTTGCTCAAGCATTATCGGATCAGGTTAAGCAGATGCTTAAACTTATTCCTGCCCAGCAGGCAGAAGAATTTTCGGATGTCCCTAAGGCCATATGTTTTACAGTAGACGCAATTAAGGATTCTATCCAGCAAGCGTCACGTTTATCGTTATCCCTTATCCATATGAGAAGACTCTTATGGTTAAAAAGCTGGGAGGCCGAGCCCCCATGCAAGAAGCTCCTGGTAGGGTTCCCCTTCCATGGAGGACGACTCTTCGGAGAAGACCTAGATAAATACATTCAAACCATTTCAAATGGCAAAAGTACTCTCTTGCCAACTAAGAGGAAGTTTCAGGGGCCTGCGTTTAAACGACAGTACTCCCCTGGGCAGGGGCCCTCTAATGCCAAACAGTATCGACGGCCTCCTGCGAAAGCAAACTTCGGCTTCAACAGCAAATCACAAGGACAGGCTGCTAAAGGCAGAAAGCAGTGGGTTCGCAAACCAGCAAACCCAGCCCCCAAGCCGACCTTATGAAGGGGCGCCCCCACCCACGAAGGTGGGGGGAAGGCTGCGACTCTTTTCGGAGGTTTGGGAAGCCAGCATTCCCGACGAGTGGGTACGGTCTTCCGTGGCCACGGGCTACAAATTAGATTTCCTAAGGTTTCCTCCTCTTCATTTCCAGGAGTCGAGGATTCCAAACGATCCGGAGAAAGGAGCCGCATTAATGTCGGCATTAAATCATCTACTTTCCCAGGAAGTAATAGTAGAGGTACCAGTCCTGGAACAGGGGCTAGGTTTCTACTCCAACCTATTCATCATCCCGAAGTCCAATGGAGATGTCAGGCCAATTTTGGACCTAAAGATGGTAAATACATACCTAGAGATCCGCTCATTTCGGATGGAAACCGTGCGGTCAGCAGCTACCACACTCCAAAAGGACGACTTCATGGCGTCCATAGACATAAAGGATGCCTACCTTCATCTTCCAATTTATCAGCCACATCAAAGATATCTACGCTTCATGGTGGCTTCGCGTCACTTCCAATTCGTGGCGCTTCCCTTCGGGTTGGCTACGGCCCCCCGGGTGTTCACGAAGGTCCTAGCTCCAATCCTAGCCAAACTAAGGATCCAAGGGGTCACGATCCTAGCATACCTGGACGACCTCCTAGTCATAGATCACTCGTCTCCCGGCTTGGAGCGAGCAGTGGCCCTCACGGTCCAATACCTCGAGAAGTTCGGCTGGGTCCTAAATCGAGAAAAGTCAGCTTTCCTGCCCACAAGGCAGTTGGAATATCTCGGCATGAGATTAGACACAGAACAACAAAGAGTGTTTCTACCTCTGAGGAAGGTCAAAGCCATCAAGGAATTAATCCTACTGGTTCTAAGCAAGAAGGAACCGACTATTCGCCTATGTATGAGATTACTAGGCAAGATGGTGGCCACATTCGAGGCGGTACCATACGCCCAGAGCCACACTCGCATCCTGCAGGCAGCCATCCTGTCAGCATGGAGCAGAAGGCCACAGGCCTTGGATATCCCGTTGCCGCTCTCATCAAGAGTCCGACAAAGTCTGTGCTGGTGGTTAGACCCTCAGAATCTACTGAAGGGGAAGTCTTTCAGCCCAGTGGCTTGGAAGATAGTGACCACAGACGCCAGCCTGACGGGCTGGGGAGCAATTTTGGATGGTTGCACTCGCCAAGGTACTTGGGCAACGCCAGAGAAGCAGTTGCCCATCAACATCTTGGAGCTCAGAGCTGCTCGACTAGCCCTCAGGGCTTGGACGTCAAAATTGCAGGGGTTCCCGGTGAGAATTCAATCAGACAATGCCACGGCCGTGGCATACATAAATCACCAAGGGGGAACCAGGAGTCAAGCCGCTCAGAGAGAGGTGAGCTTGATTCTCCTATGGGCAGAGGCTCATGTGCCCTGCATATCGGCAATATTCATTCCAGGAGTGGACAACTTTCAGGCGGACTTCTTAAGCCGCCAGACTCTTTTGCCGGGGGAATGGTCTCTGCATCCACAAATCTTTCAAGCACTCTGCCAAAGATGGGGAGTGCCGGACGTGGATATCATGGCATCGAGACTCAACAAGAAGCTAGGCAGGTTCATGTCCCGCTCAAGGGATCCGATGGCCTGCGGAACCGATGCGTTGGTTTGCCCTTGGCATCAGTTCAAACTTCTTTATGCGTTTCCCCCGCTCCAGTTACTACCCCGCCTGCGGCGCAGGATCCGGGTGGAGCACATACCAGTCATCCTGGTAGCTCCAGCATGGCCCAGAAGGGCATGGTACTCACTAATCTTAAAGATGGTAGTGGGAGACCCTTGGACTCTTCCTCTACGGCCAGACCTGCTATCGCAAGGTCCGATCCTCCACCCTGCCTTACGGCATCTAAATTTGACGGCCTGGAAACTGAATCCCTGATTCTCAGGGGTAGAGGTCTGTCTCAGAAAGTAATCTCTACCCTAATCAGAGCCAGGAAACCGGTCTCTAGGGTGATTTATTACAGGGTCTGGAAGGCCTATGTAGGCTGGTGTGAGTCCAAGCGATGGCTTTCTCGCAAATTTACCATCGATAGAGTATTAAGTTTTCTCCAGCTAAGAGTGGATAAAGGATTGGCATTAAGCATAATCAAAGGACAGATTTCTGCTCTGTCAGTGTGGTTTCAGCGGCCGCTGGCCACCCACTCGCTGGTTAAGACCTTCCTTCAAGGGGTCTTACGTATTAAACCTCCAGTTAAATCCCCGCTTTGCCCGTGGGATTTAAACCTTGTTCTGTCAAGTTTACAGAAACAACCGTTTGAGCCGTATGGCTGAAATTCCTTTGGTTTTACTGACAAAAAAGTTAGTATTTTTGGTCGCCATAGTTTCCGCAAGAAGAGCATCGGAACTGGCGGCCTTATCCTGTAAGGAACCATATCTTATTTTTCATAAGGACAGGGTCGTTCTCCGCCCTCATCCTTCCTTCCTACCGAAGGTTGTATCCAGTTTTCATTTGAACCAGGATTTGGTATTACCATCCTTCTTCCCTAAACCTACTTCCAGAAAGGAAGGGTTGCTGCATACCTTGGATATCGTCAGGGCCATGAAGGCCTATCTTAAAGCTACAAAGAAGATCCGGAAGACAGATGTGCTGTTCATTCTACCGGATGGGCCCAAGAAGGGGCAGGCAGCTGCAAAGTCCACCATTTCTAGGTGGATTAAGCAATTAATCACTCAGGCCTACGGCTTGAAAGGGTTGCCTCCTCCAGTATCATTAAAGGCTCATTCTACTAGGGCCATGGGCGCCTCCTGGGCAGCACACCACCAGATCTCTATGGCTCAAGTTTGCAAGGCGGCAACCTGGTCTTCTGTCCACACGTTTACAAAATTCTACCAGTTGGACGTAAGAAGGAATTCTGATACAGCCTTTGGGCAGGCAGTGCTGCAGGCTGCAGTTTGAGACCCTCGGAATCCGGGGGCTCCTCTTTTTTGAGTTAAATTTAAAATTTAAGATTATTTTTCTCAACTAAGTTGGATTTATTATGATTTGAGTATTCTCTAAATTAAATCCTTTTGTCTTGGAGATGTTCTCCCTCCCCTCATTGTGAGCATTGCTTTGGGACATCCCATATAGTAATGAATATGCCGCTCTGTGTCCCGTGATGTACGATAAAGAAAAAGGGATTTTTAATACAGCTTACCTGTAAAATCCTTTTCTTGGAGTACATCACGGGACACAGAGCTCCCACCCCTCTTTTTGGGGACCATTTTGGGAGGCATACTGCTTGCTACAAAACTGAGGTACTCCTCCTATGGGAGGGGGTTATATAGGGAGGGGCACTTCCTGTTTGAGATTGCCAGTGTCAACACCTGAAGGTACTCCATATAACCCATATAGTAATGAATATGCCGCTCTGTGTCCCGTGATGTACTCCAAGAAAAGGATTTTACAGGTAAGCTGTATTAAAAATCCCTTTTTTTTTCTATGTATACTATTATCTTGTGAGATTTCTTTTCAGTACCTGATAGCGTTAATGTTTTACGTTGCAATTTAATTGTCACTCATAAAGATGGTTTGAAGGTAATTTATTTTTTATTTTTTTATGGATGTTGCAATCTATTGATACAACAGCCAGGGCATATTAAAACCTTTTGAAATTGTTTTGCAGATCTTCTCTCTGATATTGTATATGCTACACCCCTAATTCTCCAGAACTCGGCCTCTAAACTGACTGCAGCTTTTGACCATTTGTTCCAGTTGCCCTTCTCCACAGTGCTGGGCCTACTCAAAGCTTTGCAGGTAGGTCGGCACTGACCTATACCTATACAGTAGTACAGTAAGCCTGAGCATTACACAAATAAAAGCCTGACAGGGCTTCTAGCCTCTACAATAGTAAATAAAATAATGACTTCTCCTCCTCACTTCCTGCCTGGTAAAATGTCAGGATAGGAAATCGGGGTACATTTCTCTAGCAAAAATAAAACTGAGAGGGGGTTTCTAACTCTGTCCCACTGTATCCAAAACTGGCTTGACATACACTTTATGATTCTCACTCACCATCTACCTACATGTTTGTGAGTACCAAAC